>NC_083406.1:61373193-61676223 GCF_020745735.1 Hemiscyllium ocellatum | reverse complement strand
AATTTTAGGCTCTTTTGGTGACAGAGCTTCATCCTCTGTTACCATGTCCTGGGTAACATTGACTCCTTAGTAAAGAAAGATGTAAAGTATTCATATAACACCACAGCCATGACTCGTGCCTCCAAGAGTTTACTTTTTGAACCTTAATCAACTCTACTCCTCCATTAATCACTCTTTCACTATCGATGTACCTATAGAAGACTTTGGGATTCCCATTTTGTTGGCTGCCGGGTCTTTCTCAACATTCTTCTTTGCTTTTCCAGCTTCCCTTGGGAATCTTCATCTATTCCTTTTGGTTCTACCTGACACCTGTAATAAGCATATGTTTTCTTCTTCATCTTAATTTCTATCTTCGTTTTCACCTAGACAGCTTTGGATTTGTTTGTCCTCTCTTTGCCTTTTGTGGGTATATACTGTAAGGTCAGTGTCTTTTATTTTTGTGTTTTAAAAACTGTAGACTGAAATGAGAAAGAACTGTTTTAAAAACAAGTGTTTGAAAGAGCCCTTTTAATTTTGAAAGCAAACAAACCAATGCCCATGACAAGCATTCTAAACCACAGTGTAAAGAAAAAGTTCAGATTGCAGACATTCTGGAGCCAGGGATGTGTACTAGTGCAGTTCATGTTGACAATAAGTTGATTGGTCTGTGAATGAGCAACAGTTACCAATGACAGAGGCCTTTGGCTTGCCAACATCTATGTGACTGCTCAGATGGCTGAGCAGCTTGGAACTGGAAACAAGTTACAAACACACAGAGTGACAGAAAGAAAGGATTGTGCAGATCTTCATCAAGCCCAAAGGCTGTCTGATCTTTGCAGTCAAAAGCTCAGTTTAATCTGAAGAAAACTAACTACCTTTCCTGCAAGAGTTGTGGTAAGATGTAACTTTTGATTTGATAAACCTGAAACATTTTCTAAGTGAATAAGCTGCTCTGCAGTTCTGACAAACTAGTAGAAGACATCTTAACAAGAAGCAGTCTGACTAGCTCCAAAAGGATCACTCAACATCAGAAGTGGAAAGCAAAGATCACTGACCTAACCTTCCATATTTTCTACCTCTGTTAATAATAATCAATTTTCCATAAAATAAAATGTCAAAAGGATGCAAAACAGTTAGAGAAGCTAAAGACTTATTCTAATGCTTCTCTTGCTATTCTATGTCATAGTTTACCAATATTTTTGTTTATTTTATTTTCCCAATTTATATTTTCAGATACTAGGATTCAGTGATGGTAATGCCATTGAACATCAAAGGCTGATGGTTAGATTTGCTCTTGGAGATGGTCATTGTTTGGCACTTACGGAGCACAAATGTTACTTGCTATTTTTCACTCCAAGCCTGAATATAGCCCAGTTCATGCTGTATTTGGACAGGAATGCTTGAGTAGCTAAGGAGTGGTGAATGGTGCTGAACATTGCACTATCACCAGTGAACAGTCACAGTTTTGACCTTAGAATCATAGAGATGTACAGCATGGAAACAAACCCTTTGGTCCAACTTGTCCATGCTGACCAGATATCCCAACCCAATCTAGTCCCACCTGCCAGCATCTGGCCCATATCCCTCCAAACCCTTCTGATTCATATACCCATCCACATGCCTCTTAAATGTTGCAATTGTACCAGCCTCCACCACATCCTCTGGCAGCCCATTCCATACACATATCACCCTCTGTGTGAAAAGGTCGCCCTTAGGTCTCGTTTATATCTTTCCCCTCTCACCATAAACCGATGCTGTAGTGGTTCTGTTCACCGAGCTGGAAGTTTTTGTTGCAAACGTTTCGTCCCCTGGCTAGGAGACATCATCAGTGCTGTGGAGCCTCCTGCGAAGCGCTTCTTTGATGTTTCTTCCAGCATTTATAGTGGTCTGTCCTTGCCGCTTCCGGGTGTCAGTTTCAGCTGTCCGCTGTAGTGATTGGTATATTGGGTCCAGGTCGATGTGTCTGTGGCTGTTGGTTTGTGTGCCGTTATGCCACAACCAAAAGGACTAGCCACACTACCATACATCAGGAGCGTTTCAGAACTGACAGCCAGACTACTGCGACCCCTAGGACTCATAACGGCACACAAACCAACAGCCACGCTCAGACAACAACTTACTAGAACAAAGGAGCCAATACCCAACATGAGCAAAACTAATGTAGTTTACAAAATACCATGCAAGGACTGCACAAAACACTATATAGGACAAACAGGAAGACAGCTAACAATCCACATACATGAACACCAACTAGCCACGAAACGACACGACCAGCTATCCCTAGTAGCCACA
Organism: Hemiscyllium ocellatum; assembly: GCF_020745735.1. Lineage (NCBI taxonomy): Eukaryota > Metazoa > Chordata > Chondrichthyes > Orectolobiformes > Hemiscylliidae > Hemiscyllium > Hemiscyllium ocellatum. The sequence continues at coordinate 61,673,952 of NC_083406.1, read as the reverse complement.
CACTCAGACAACAAGTAACATGAATTCGACTGGGAAAACACTACTATCATAGGGCAAGCCAGACAGAGAACAGCCAGGGAATTCCTAGAGGCATGGCATTCATCCACAAATTCCATCAACAGACACATCGACCTGGACCCAATATACCAATCACTACAGCGGACAGCTGAAACTGACACCCGGAAGCGGCAAGGACAGACCACTATAAATGCAGGAAGAAACATCAAAGAAGCGCTTCGCAGGAGGCTCCACAGCACTGATGATGTCTCCTAGCCAGGGGACGAAACGTTTGCAACAAAAACTTCCAGCTCGGCGAACAGAACCACTACAACAAGCACCCGAGCTACAAATCTTTGCACAAACTTTGAATAAACCTATGCTCTCTAGTTCTGGACTCCCCGAATCCAGGGAAAAGACTTTGCCTATTTACCCGATCCATGCCCCTCATAATTTTGTAAATTTCTATAAGGTCACTCCTCAGCCTCCAATGCTCGAGGGAAAACAGCCCCATCCTGTTCAGCCTCTCCCTATAGCTCAAATCCTCTAACCCTGGCAACATCCTTGTAAATCTTTTCTGAACTCTTTCAAGTTTCACAACATTTTTCCGATAGGAAGGAGACCAGAATTGCACACAATATTCCAACAGGGGCCAAACCAATGTCCTGTACAGCCGCAACATGACCTCCCAACTCCTATACTCAATACTCCCTGACCAATAAAAGAAAGTATACCAAACACCTTCTTCACTATCCTATCTCCCTACAACTCCAATTTCATGGAGCTATGAACCCGCACTCCAAGGTCTATTTGTTCAGCAACACTCCCTACGACCTTACCATTAAGTGTATAAGCCCTGCTAAGATTTGCTTTCCCAAAATGTAGCACCTCGTATTTATCTAAATTAAACTCAATCTGCCACTTCTCAGCCCATTGGCCCATCTGGTCAAGATCCTGTTGTAATCTGAGATAACCCTCTTCGCTGTACACTACACCTCCAATTTTGGTGTCATCTACAAACTTACTAACTGTACCTCTTATGTTCGCATCCAAATCATTTATGTAAATGACAAAAAGTAGAGGGCCCAGCACCAATCCTTGTGGCACTCCACTCATCACAGGCCTCCAGTCTACAAAACAACCCTCCACCACCACCCTCTGCCTTCTACCTTTGAGCCAGTTCTGTATCCAAATGGCTAGTTCTCCCTTTATTCCATGAGGTCTAACCTTGCTAATCAGTCTCCCATGGGAAACCTTGTCGAACGCCTTACTGAAGTCCATATAGATCACATCTACCACATTGCCCTCATCAATCCTCTTTGTTACTTCTTCAAAAAATCAAGTTTGTGAGACATGATTTCCCACGCACAAAGCCATGTTGACTATCCTTAATCAGTCCTTGCTTTTCCAAATACGTGTACATCCTGTCCCTCAGGATTCCCTCCAACAACTTGCCCACCACCGACGTCAGGCTCACTGGTCTATAGCTCCCTGGCTTGTCCTTACCACCTTTCTTAAACAGTGGCAGCACATTTGCCTACCTCCAGTCAACCTTACCTGTGACTATTGATGATACAAGTATCTCAGCAAAAGGCCGGCAATCACTTCTCTAGCTTCCCACAGAGTTCTTGGGTACACCTGATCAGGTCCTAGGGATTTATCCACCTTTACCCATTTCAAGATATCCAGCACTTCCTCCTCTGTAATATGGACATATTTCAAGATGTTACCATCTATTTCCATACAATCGATATCTTCCATATCCTTTTCCACAGTAAATACTGATGCAAAATACTCATTTAGTATCTTCCCCATCTCCTGCGGCTCCACACAGAGGCCGCCTTGCTGATCTTTGAGAGGCCCTATTCTCTCCCTAGTTACCCTTTTGTCCTTAACGTATTTGTAAAAACCCTTTGGATTCTCCTTAATTCTATTTGCCAAAGCTATCTCATGTCCCCTTTTTGCCCTCCTGATTTCTCTCAACTATACCCTTACTTCCTTTATACTCTTCTAAGGATTCACTCAATCTATCCTGTTTATACCTGACATATGCTTCCTTCTTTTCGTTAAGCAAACCCTCAATTTCTTTAGTCATCCAGCATTCCCTATACCTACCAGTCTTTCCTTTCATCCTGACAGGAATATACTTTCTCTGGATTCTCGTTATCTCATTTCTGAAGGCTTCCCATTTTCCAGCCGTCCCTTTACTTGCGAACATCTGTCCCAATCAGCTTTCGAAAGTTCTTGCCTAATACCGTCAAAATTGTCCTTTCTCAAATTTAGAACTTCAACTTTTAGATTTGGTCTATCCTTTTCCATCACTATTTTAAATCTAATAGAATTATGGTCTGCTGGCCCCAAAGTATTTCCCCACAGACACCTCAGTCACCTGCCTTGCCTTGTTTCCCAAGAGTAGGTCAAGTTTTGCACCTTCTCTAGTAGGTACATCCACATACTGAATCAGAAAATTGTCTTGTACGCACTTAACAAATTCCTCTCCATCTACATCTTTAACACTATGGCAGTCCCAGTATATGTTTGGAAAGTTAAAATCCCTGACCATAACCACCCTGTTATTCTTGCAGACAACTGAGATCTCCTTACAAGTTTGTTTCTCAATTTCCCTCTGATTATTAGGGGATCTATAATACAATCACAATAAGGTGATCATCCCTTTCTTATTTCTCAGTTCCACCCAAATAACTTCACTGGATCAATTTCTGGGAATATCCTCCCTCAGCATAGCTGTAATACTATCCCTTAATCAAAAAATGCCACTCCCCCTCCTCTCTTGCCTCCCTTTCTATCCTTCCTGTAGCATTTGTATCCTGGAACATTAAGCTGCCAGTCCTGCCCATCCCTGAGCCATATTTCTGTAATTGCTATGATATCCCAGTCCCATATGATGGAGGAAAGATCACAGATTTTAGCTAAAGATGGTGATCTAGGACACCACCATGAGGAACTCCTGCAAAGATATCCTGGAGCTGAGATTCTGGATTAGTGGTGCTAGAAGAGCACAGCAGTTCAGGCAGCATCCAAAGTGCAGCGAAATCGATGTTTCGGGCAAAAGTCCTTCATCTGAGATGGCTGACTTCCAACAACTGCCTTCCTTTCTGTCAGGTATGATTCCAACCAGTGGACTTTCTCCCTGATTCCCATTGACTCCAGTTTTGGTAGGACTCCTTTAACGCCTTTGTCAAATCCAAATGTGATTTCAAGAGCAGTAACTCTCACCTCACTTCTGGAATTTAGCTCTTTTGTCCATGTTTGAACGAAGGCTGTAATGAGGTCAAAGGTTGAGTGGCCCTGGCAGAACCCAAACTGAGCATCGATGTGTAGGTTATTTTTAAACAAATGCTGGTTGATGGAATTGTTAATGACACCTTCCATCTTCCTAGAGATAGTGATGATCAAGTGTAGAGTGAGGGGGTGGCAATTGCCCGGGTTAGAGTTGTCCCATATTTTGTGTACAGGACATACTTGGTGCTGATGTAGCTGTACTGGCAACTTTGGATAGGGGCATGGTAAGTTTCGAAACATAGGTTTTCAGCATTATTACCACAGTATTCTCAGGGCCCATATCCTGTGCCTCCAGCCATTTCATGATATCATGTGTCATGAATCAAAGTGGCTGAAGACTGTACCTGTGATGCTGGGGAACTGGATTATCCATTTAGAGTTGCTGGCTAAAGAGTATTGTAAATGTTTCAGCTTATTATTTTGTGATGGAAATAAGCATCTCTTAATCTTGAGTTTCCATTTGAACTTGTAAATCAAAAGCGAGTTTTGAGAAGATTTGTAGCTCATGTTACGTTCTGGATGTAGGTTTGCTCGCTGAGCTGGGAGGTTCATTTCCAGACGTTTCATCACTGTACTAGGTAACATCTTCAGTGGAGGAAGTGAGGACTGCAGATGCTGGAGATCAGAGCTGAAAATGTGTTGCTGGAAAAGCGCAGCAGGTCAGGCAGCATCCAAGGAGCAGGAGAATCAACATTTCGGGCATGGGCCCTTCTTCAGGAATGAGGAAAGTGTGTCAGGCAGGTTATGATAAAAGATAGGGAGGACGGACTTGGGGGAGGAGTGTTGGAAATGTGATAGGTGGAAGGAGGTTAAGGTGAGGGTGATAGGCCAGACTGGGGGTGGGGGTGGGGGCGGAGAGCTCAGGAAGAAGATTGCAGGTTAGGAAGGTGGTGCTGAGTTCAAGAGTTGGGACTGACAAGGTGGGGGGGGAGGGGAAATGAGGAAACTTGAGAAATCTATGTTCATCCCTTGTGGTTGGAAGGGTCCTAGGCGGAAGATGAGGTGCTCTTCCTCCAGCTGTCACGTTGCTATGGTCTGGTGATGGAGGAGTCCAAGGACCTGCATGTCCTTGGGGGAGTGGGAGGGGGAGTTGAAATGTTGTGCCACAGGGTGGTTGGGTTGGCTGGTCCAGGTGTCTCAGAGGTGTCCTCTGAAACGTTCCGCAAGTAGGCGGCCTGACTGCCCAATATAGAAGAGACCACATTGGATGCAGCGGATGCAGTAAATGGTGGGTGTGGAGATGCAGGTGAATTTGTGGCAGATATGGAAGGATCCCTTGGAGGGAAGTAAGGGGGGAGGTGTGGACGCAGGTTTGCATTTCTTGCGGTTGCAGGGGAAAATTCCTGGATGGAGGTTGGGTTGGTGGGGGGTGTGGACTTGACGGGGGAATCACAGAGGGAGTGGTCTTTTCGGAACACTGAAAGGGAAGGGGAGGAAAATATATCCCTGGTGGTGGGGTCTGTTTGGAGGTGGCGGAAATGACGATGGATGATACAATGTATATGGAGGTTGGTGGGGTGGTAGGTGAGGACCAGTGGGGTTCTGTCCTGGTGGTGATTGGAAGGGCCGGGCTCAAGGGCGGAGGAGCAGAAAGTGGAGGAGATGCGGTGGAGAGCATTGTCGATCACGTCTGGGGGGAAATTTCAGTCTTTGAAGAAGGAGGCCATCTGGGTTGTTCGGTATTGGAACTGATCCTCTTGGGAGCAGATGCGGCAGAGACGAAGGAATTGGGAATATGGGAGAGTGTTTTTATAGGGGGCAGGGTGGGAGGAGGTGTAGTCTAGGTAGCTGTGGGAGTCAGTCGGTTTATAGTAAACGTCCGTGTTGATTCGGTCACCCGAAATAGAAATAGAGAGATCTAGGAAGGGGAGGGAGGAGTCTGAGACAGTCCAGGTAAATTTGAGGTCGGGGTGGAAGGTGTTGGTAAAGTGGATGAACTGTTCAACCTCCTCATGGAAGCACGAGGCAGCGCCGATACAGTCATCGATGTAGCGGAGGAAAAGGTGGGGGGTGGTGCCAGTGTAGCTGCGGAAGATGGACTGTTCCATATATCCTACGAAGAGGCAGGCATAGCTAGGGCCCATGGCTACTCCCTTGATTTGGAGGAAGTGGGAGGATTGGAAAGAGAAGTTGTTCAGAGTGAGGACCAGTTCACTCAGTCTAAGGAGTAAGTCAGTGGAAGGGTACTGGTTGGTATGGCGGGAAAGGAAGAAGTGGAGGGCTTTGAGTCCTTCGTGATGGGGGATGGAGGTGTACAGGGACTGGATGTCCATGGTGAGGATAAGGCATTGGGGACCGGGGAAGCGAAAATCATGAAGGAGGTGGAGGGCGTGGGTGGTGTCCCGAATGTAGGTGGAGAGTTCTTGAGCTAAGGGGAACAGGACCTTGTTGAGCTATGCGGAGATGAGTTCGGTGGGGCAGGAGCAGGCTGAGACAATGGGTCGGCCGGGGCAGTCAGGTTGTGGATTTTGGGCAGGAGGTAGAAACGGGCGGTGCGGGGTTGTGGAACTATGAGGTTGGAGGCGGTGGATGGGAGATCCCCTGAGGTGATGAGGTTATGGATGGTCTTGGAGATGATGGTTTGGTGGTGGGAGGGGGGGTCATGGTCAAGGGGGCAGCAGGAGGACGTGTCCGCGAGCTGGCGTTTAGCCTCAGCGGTGTAAAGGTCAGTGCACCAAACTACTACCGCGCCTCCCTTGTCTGCCGGTTTGGTGAGGTTGGGGTTGGAACGGAGGGAGTGAAGGGCTGCACGTTCCAAGGGTGAGAGGTTGGAGTGGGTGAGAGGGGTGGAGAGGTTGAGGTGGTTAATGTCACGGTGGCAGTTGGCTATGAAGAGATCGAGAGCAGGTGAGAGGCCAGCACGAGGTGTCCAGGTGGATGGGGTGTGTTGGAGGCGGGAGAAGGGGTCGTCAGAGGGTGGGCAAGAATCCTGGTTGAAGAAATAGGCGTGGAGGCAAAGGCGGTGGAAGAATGATTCAGTGTCTCACCGCGTGTTGAACTCGTTAATCCGAGAGCGTAGGGAAATGAAGGTGAGGCCTCTGCCGAGGACTGATCTTTCATCCTCAGAGAGAGGTAGTTCTGGAGGGATGGTGAAAACACGGCAGTGCTGGGAGCTAGGACCTGGCGTAGGACTGGAGCTGGGAGTGGGGGCGGGGTTAGGTGTGGGGGTGGGAATCGGGGCGGGGACGGATATCGGGGCAGGGTGGGGTTCGGTGTGGGGACGGAGATCGGTGTGGGGGCGGGGTTAGGCTTGTGGATGGAGATCGGCATGGGGGTGGGGTTATGCATGGTGACGGAGATTGGCGTGGGGGCAGTGTTACGCGTGGTGACGGAGATTGGCGTGGGGGCGGAGACGCATGCGGCGTGGTCGTTGTGCAGGCGAGTGATGTCACTGGGGGCGGAAGTGGCTGAGGCAACGGCAACCAGGGGGCGGAAGTGGCCGAAAAGGTGTTGTTCCCAATAGCCATGGACCCCGTGGAGGCCACGAATCTGTCAGCGATGGTCTTCCTGGCGATTGCGGAGGCTGCAAGGTCAGTGGGGGTGGAAGTGACGTCATCGTTCGTGGCGGCGGTTGCTGCCGCGAGCACTGCAACAGCCGTGTGGTTAATGGCGCCTGAGTGGTTTCGGAGGCCGATGGAAGATTCTGGAACAGTTGAGGAACCCAGAGTGTGATGGGCCTCAGACGAAGCAGTGTACATGATTCCTGCTTTCTATTTATATGTTTGGGCTTCTTTGGGCTGGCGATGTCATTTTCTGTGGTGATGTCATTTGCTGTTATTTTTCTCAGGGGATGATAGATGGGGTCTAACTTGATGTATTTGTTGATAGAGTTCCGGTTGGAATATCATGTTTCTAGGAATTCTCGTGAGTGTCTCCATTTGGCTTGTCCTAAGATGGATGTGTTCTCCAGTCGAAGTGGTGTCCTTCCTTATCTATATGTAAGGATACTAGTGAGAGAGAGGGTCATGTCGTTTTATAGCTAGTTGGTGTTCATGCATTCTAGTGGCTCATTTTCTGCCTGTTTGTACAATGTAGTGTTTGTTACAGTTCTTGCATGGTATTTTGTAAATGACATTAGTTTTGCTTGTTGTCTGTACAGGGTCTTTCCAGTTCATTAGCTGCTGTTTAGTGTACTGGTGGGTTTGTGGGCTACAATGATGCCAAGGGGTCTGAGTAGTCTGGCAGTCATTTTCCAGACGTCTTTGATGTAGGGGAGAGTGGCTAGGGTTTCTGGACTTGTTTTGTCTGTTTGTTTGGGTTTGTTGCTGAGAGATCGGCAGACTGTGTTCATTGGGTACCCGTTCTTTTTGAATACACTGTATAGGTGATTTTCCTCTGCTCTGCTTGGTTCCTCTGTGCTGCAGTGTGTGTTGGCTCATTGAAATAATGTTCTGATGCAGCTTCATTTGTCGATGTTGGGATGATTACCTCTGTAGTCAATATTTGGTTCGTGTGTGTTGTTTTCCTGTAGACGCTGGTTTGAAGTTGTCAATTGGCTGTTCACTCTACTGTGACATCTCGGAGTAGCAGTTTGTTGTTGTTTTCCTCCTCTTTAGTGAATTTAATGCTAATAAGAGTATTATTGATGGTCTTGAAAGTTTCCTCTAATTTGTTTCGTTCAGTGATGACTAAGGTTCATCCACGTAGCGGACCCAAACTTGGGTTGGATGGTTGGCAGACCTGTTTGTTCGAGTCTCTGCATTACTGCCTCTGCGAAGAATCCTGATTAGATTAGACTTACAGTGTGGAAACAGGCCCTTCGGCCCAACAAGTCCACTCCGACCCGCCGAAGCGCAACCCACCCATACCCCTACATTTACCCCTTACCTAACACTATGGGCAATTTAGCATGGCCAATTCACCTGACCCGCACATCTTTGTGACTGTGGGAGGAAACCGGAGCACCCGGAGGAAACCCACGCAGACACGGGGAGAACGTGCAAACTCCACACAGTCAGTCGCCTGAGTCGGGAATTGAACCCGGGTCTACAGGCGCTGTGAGGCAGCAGTGCTAACCACTGTGCCACCGTGCCGCCCTAGTATTGGAGATCCCATGGGTGTTCCGTTAGTTTGTCTGTAGGTTTTGTTGTTGAAGGTGAAGTGTGTGGTAAGGCATAGGTCCAGTAGCTTGACGATACTGTCCTTGCTGATGAAGTTAGTGGTGTTTGGTGTCTGTGTCTTTGGGTCTTCTAATAGTGTAGTCAGTGTTTCCTTAGCCAGGTTAATGTTGATTGATGTAAACAGGGCTGTTACATCAAAGGAGACCATTATTTCATCCTCTTCTATCTTAGTGTCTTTGATGGTCTTCAGGAATTCTTGGGTGGAGTGGATGGAGTAGCGTGAGTCTTCTACTCAGTATTTTAGTCTTTGGTGTAGCTCCTTGGCTAATCTGTAAATTGGTGTTCCAGGTAGCGAGACTATAGGTCTGAGGGGGGCTCCTGGTTTGTGAATTTTGGGTAACCTGTAGAAGCATGGTGTGTTGAATCCACCTGGTTTCATTTTTTGGAAGTCGATCTTATTTATTTCTCTAGATTTCTGAAGTTTTTTGAGTAAGCCTGTGATTTGGTTCTCTCGTTGTGGGGTTGGGTCTATTGCCACTTGTTGGTAAGTGTTGGTAACTGGAAGTCGTGCATTCGCTTTTTCAATGTAGTCTCTTCGATTTAGAATGACTGTAACTCAATTCATAACAGCAAACCCTTCTTAAAAAAGAGCTCAGAGATTTTTGAATTTCTCTTATGAGGAACTTTTCAGAGAAGACTTATTGGGAAACTGGAAGTAGGAAGTCTCCACATCTTTCAAAATATAATACATGCTTAAGGGGAACGGAAAACTAAATAAAATGTGAAAATCTAACAGCGTTAGCTCAACTACTGGGTTCAAAATATTTGAGCTTTTAAGAAGTAAAATGCTAATGAATTGTGATCTGCTGTAACTACTGCTATTATTTCGGTATCGATTATTGTAAATATTATTTGCTTCAAAGTTGACATTACATGAAATTGATCTGACTTTGAGACCAATCACAATACTATTAAATCACATCTAGTTTAACTGCACAATAGCAATGTATCAATTTAATATTTAGTATTAAAATATTCCAATTCTGCAACAATTCTTAACACTAGTGTTAAAACAATTGTTTGTTAATTTGGTACTTTATCTACACTTAACATAAATTTCTGGTACAAACTGTTACATAATCCTTTAATTAAAGAGTAAATAAAACCTTTCAACCCAGATTATATGATTTTATGATAAGTGAACAAAAAAAAACTTTCATTTATAAAGCAAACTTCCTGTCCTCACAATATCCCAAAGCACATCTCAGCTAGTGAAACACTTTTAAAATGTCATCATGGTTTGAAAATAGACAAGCATGAGAGACAATTTGCACACATTATTTCACAGGCACCAATGTTGGTGGTTTTGGCTGTTGATAAATGTTGTTCAGTTATTTATCAAATAGTGCGAAGGGACATTTGAGACCCATTTGAACATTAGACAATGCTTCAGTTTAACATCTCATCCAAAAGATGGCACTTGGAACAGCACGGCATTCCCTCGGTACTGTACTGAAATGCTAGCTTTGATTGTGTTCTCCAGTTTCTGGATTGATTCTCTGCTATTCAGTCTCAGAGACAAAATTAAAACCTTTGAGCTGAGGTGAACACACCTGTCACAGCTTCAAGCATGTGCATCTTCTCTTTTTTTCTCTTTATTTCCGAATCCTTGGGCTGAATTTTCATCATAGTAAACAGGAGCTGGATTTGTTTTTGAGTCAGAAATTGATGCCCAGTGGGAAATTGCTTGAAGTCAAAGGTTGAAATCTTATAGAGGCAAAAGTGGTCTCAGCCTCCACATGGAGCGTCTGTATCTTCTCATCTTGGAAAGGTACATCACATCATGTGCCAGCCACGTTCTTAGTAGGCCAGTGGCGATCCAGAACCAAGGGGGACTGAAGTTCTGCCTCATTAGACTTCTTAGCCAGTGGCACTAATGAATGGCACTTCAAGCACAGAATTGGTGGCTGTTGGCTCCTACGATATTCACCTGAGGCCAAAGTTTGTTGCTGGATCCCAGGCTGCCACTGAGTAATCAAGTGAAAATAGAGGGGGAAAAGTTAAAATCCCCTACCATAACCACCTTATTATTCTTTCAGATAACTGAGATCTTCTTACAAATTTGATTCTCAATTTCCCTCTAACTATTAGGGGGTCTATAATACAATCCCAGTAAGGTGGTCATCCCTTTCTTATTTCTCAGTTCCACCCAAATAACTTCCTTGGATGTATTTCTGAGAATATCCTCCCTCAGTACAGCTGTAATGCTATCTCTTATCAAAAGCACCACTCTCCTTCCTCTCTTGCCTTCCTTTCTGTCCTCCCTGTAGCATTTGTATCCTGAGAATATTAAGCTGCCAGTACTGCCCATCCCTAAGCCATGTCTCTGTAATTGCTATGATACCCAGTCCCATATTCCTAACCATGCCTTGAGTTCATCTGCCTTCCCTGTTAGGCCCCTTGCATTGAAATAAATGCAGTTTAATTTATTAGTCCTACCTTGTCCCTGCCTGCCCTGACTGTTTGACTCGCTTCTGTTCTCAAATGTACTAGTCTCAGATTGATCTATTTCCTCACTATCTCCCTGGGTCCCATGCCCCCAACTTACTAGTTTAAATCCTTACTAGTGCAAATCTCCCTGCTAGTATATTAGTCCCCTTCCAATTGAGGTGCAATCCGTCCTTCTTGTACAGGTCACTTCTATCCTAAAAGAGCTTTCGATGACTCTAAAATGTCAATTCTTCTCCTATACAACAGCTCCTCAGCCATGCATTCATCTGCTGTATCCTCTGATTCCTGCCCTCACTAGCTTGTAGGACCGGGAGTAATCCAGATATTACTACTCTTGAGGACCTCCTTTTTACGTTCTTGCATAACTGTCTGTAATCTCCTTTCAGAATCTCAACCTATTCCCTTCCTATGTCGTCGATTCCAATGCGTACATATTGTAAGATGATCTCAGTTATCTGTAAGAACAATAGGGTGGTTACGGTAAGGGATTTTAACTTTCCAAACATAGACTGGGACTGTCATAGTGTTAAAGGTTTAGATGGAGAGGAATTTGTTAAGTGTGTACAAGAAACATTTCTGATTCAGTACGTGGATGTACCTACTCAAGAAGGTGCAAAAATTGACCTACTCTTGGGAAAAAGGCAGGGCAGGTGACTGAGGTGTCAGTGGGGAAGCACTTTGGGGCCAGCAACCATAATTCCATTAGTTTTAAAATAGTGATAGAAAAGGATAGACCAGATCTAAAAGTTGAAATTTTATATTGGAGAAAGGCCAATTTTAACAGTATTAGGCAAGAACTTTCAAAAGCTGATTGGGGGCAGATGTTTGCAGATAAAGGGACAGCTGGAAAATGAGATAACGAGAATCCAGAGAAATTATATTCCTGTTAGGGTGAAAGAAGAGGCTGGAGGTATAGGGAATATTGGGATGACTAAAGAAATTGAGGGGGTTGGTTAAGAAAGAGAAGGAAGCATATGTCAGGTAGAGACAGGATAGATTGAGTGAATCCTTAGAAGAGTATAAAGGCAGTAGGAGTATACTTAAGAGAGAAATCAGGAGGGCAAAACAGGGATATGAGATAGCTTTGGCAAATAGAATTATGGAGAATCCAAAGAGTTTTTACAAATACATTAAGGACAAAAGGGTAACTAGGGAGAGAATAGGGCCTCTCAAAGATCAGCAAGGTGGCCTTTGTGTGGAGCCGCAGGAGATGGGGAGATAATATACAAGTATTTTGCATTAGTACTTATTGTGGAACAGGACATGGAAGATACGGAATGTAGGGAAATAGATGGTAACATCTTGAAATATGTCCATATTACAGAGGAGGAAGTGCTGGATATCTTGAAATACATAAAAGTGGATAAATCCCGAGGATCTGATCAGGTGTACTCTAGAACTCTGTGGAAAGGTAAGGAAGTGATAGCTGGGCCTCTTACTGAGATACGTGTATCATCCATAGTCACATGTGAGGTGCCGGAAGACTGGAAGTTGTCTAACGTGGTGCCACTGTTTAAGAAAGGTGGCAAGGACAAACCAGGGAATTATAGGCCAGTGAGCCTGACGTCTGTGGTGGGCAAGTTGTTGAAGGGAATCCTGAGGGGAGGATGCACATGTGTTTGGAATGTATTAAATCTTGGCCTTTCTATTGTACAATTGGTACGCAACGTAATTAGATTAGATTAGATTACTTACAGTATGGAAACAGGCCCTTCGGCCCAACAGATCCACACCGACCCTCCAAAGAGCATCCCACCCAGACCCATTCTCCTACACCTAACACTACGGGCAATTTAGCGTGGCCAATTCACCTAACCTGCACAGTTTTGGACTGTGGGAGGAAACCAGAGCACCCGGAGGAAACCCACGCAGACACGGGGAGAATGTGCAAACTCCACACAGACAGTTGCCTGAGGCGGGAATTGAACCCGGGTCTCTGACACTGTGAGGCAGCAGTGCTAACTACTATGCCTCCGTGCCGTCATGTGATTCAAAATAAAATAAAGTACTACAGATGCTGCAATATGAAATCCCAAAAAATAGAACTTTCTGGAGAAACTCAGCAGGTCTGACAGTATCTGTGAAAAAAAATCAGCCAACATTTCAAATCCAGTGATCCTTCTTCAGGATTTTACTTAGCTTTGGCTTCAATTTCACATTCTTAAGAATGTGATTGCTTCTTCCTCGAATCTTCTTCAAAGGAGTCAACTGCTGAGTTTCTCCAGCAAGTTCTGTTTTTGGGTGCTTCATACAATACAAAATTGCTTCAAAATTACAGAAGAAAAAAAAATACATTTCTTCAATCTATAGGTCCAACTGATGATTATGATTTAAAATTCCAAAATGTTAAAATGCCAATTTGATAAAGGTGTAAGACCATTTGATAATTACATTGGGTACCAATTGTATAACAGAGAGAGCAAGATTTAATAGAAGAATGCAGATTACTGGAGAATCTGTTGACAACTGTATTAATGATCTTTGCACATTGTCAGCATTTTGAGCTTATCATGATTTACACTAAATTTGAAGAAGAATTATTGTCAGAATTTCTGATCAGCTCTCTAAGAGATGTTACAAGCAAAAGAGGATCCCACACTGGGAAGTGTTATCTCGATAGAAGTGGAAGTTCAAGTCTGAAAACAGCATAAGACAGTGATGGGTACAGAAAGCCAGCCTATCTCAAGAAGCTTGTCAGACTTCATCAATTTTGTAATACTGTAATTGTGGGATATAGGTAAAGCAGTGTTACTTCTGCATTCATAAATTGCTTATGCAATGTAAAGGAACTCACATCCTCAGCCAAGAGTTGAGTTAACAAGAATGAAAACTATGTCAAGGAAATATATAATTGTTTTTGTATTAGCTAAAATGTGCATACAAGAATGAAATGTGTCTGCAAACAATGGTAGATGTTACAGACAAATAGCTAAGGTGCTGTGAGGGGAGGGGGTTAAGCTAGATATGCCTGTACAAACAGTAGTTATAAGCATCTGTTTCCCACTTCTGCAAAAGCAAGAACAAAACACAATCAAGAGGTCATAAGGCCCAGAATGGGCAAAGATAAAAGGAAATGTTGCTTTTGCAAGCAAGGGAAACAGATAAGACTACAGAGGGATGTGGTCAAATGGCCTTGTGAGGCCAGAGATAAACATTTTGTCACGGACAAGGCCGGATGAGTTCAGAGATAAACAAGAGTAGTGGGCGTCAGGCTTAGAGAAGTGGGAAATGTAAACAGGGGAGGAGCAATGGGAGGAGGGAAGAAAAACGAATTACATAAATATCGTGTACTCGTTAAACATGGTGTGTGTGTGACTACCTTGTAAATAGACACCACACCCTTCTTGCAAGAGCATAATAAACGATCCTACTGCTTCAGATCTTGTCTCAGACTGAAATTATTGAATTGAGTGAGCTTCGTTTCTCACTCTATGATCAGAACTGATGTTATTACTGGGGCACGTCAGATACCAGACTGAAATCTGGTTTGCTGGATCATAGTTTGTTGTTTTCTATTGTTTATTTTAAGAGGTAGTCTTTGAATGTAACAGAAGCAAACAATGCTGTAGATTGGGTTTTAACAAGAAAACAGAAATTTATTATGCATAAGAAATAAAGGTGAATAGGATAAACCAAAATATTTACATATTGAACAAGTTTAAAGGTTTCAAAACACAATTCCATGACATTTAAGAATCTGATTGCCTTTTCCTTGAATCTTCATTCAGTAAATTTTACATATTAAACATGCCCAAGGGTATGGAGGGCAAGCAGAAATAAGGTGTAGAGATAAAAGATCAGCTGGGATCATATTTCTCCTGAAATGCCTTCAGGAGATGCTCACATTGATTCATGCTCCTGAAGGTCACATCGAAACAGCCTCTGCTGGGGAAAATCTGCAGACAGAAAATACCTGCAGCGATTGAGGAGGATTCTCCTCATGAAGAAGGTCCTGTTGACTAGCAATGCTTCCTTCACCTTCATCACAATTATCCTGACTGTATTTCAGCCCCCTGGCCTGGTATGTGGGCACTAGCAGAGGCCATAGCTCTGGTTGACTGGTTACTGAATTGGCACCAGGCTAAAGCCAGCACAAAGATCCACCAACTGCAGCTCAGCTTAGTTCAACCGATGATCCTCCAAGCTGCACTTGCAATCACAATCCAAACATGATCTCAAGATTTTCTGATAATGGAGGTTTTCAGGTCAGAGCCATCCAGGGAGAACCACCTTCTGGATCATGGTATCACGCCTGCTAGGTAAGTACCTGACATTGCATGTGAGGACAGGATTAATTTTGTACCTCTCATATTCCCCTATTTAAGTGTGCCCATAATTCTACAGATGCCATCCTCTGTTAGTGTGAGTGAGAGTGGATATCATCCTGCTTACTGCACTGTACTTAAATATGTACCACATTCTGAATCTGTCAGTCTCCAGTAGAACAGGTTTAAGGCCCATGTTGAAGCTGCTTGTCTCTTGTAGCACATGTGAGCTTAGAATTAATTCAATATTTGTCACTCACTGTTATTCAATTTGAATACCATGCTCATTCTGTACCTGCCTGTATCTGGTACTGTGTAAAATGTGAAACTCATCTGGTATCTGGGAGGCACATGGGAATTGATAGGAGTGCAAGATTAGCTCTGTTTGTTGTTCTGATACACTGCAGTTGACTGTGGGAGCTATTTTATGCCTGATGACACATTTTATGTCTGCCAATGTCTGCTACTGAGTGCATGTGAGGGTTTGGGAGGGGGATTGCATTCTGAATCTGAGTCTTTGGTACAATATGCAAGTGCAATATTTGTGGTTTACCAGATTGTGGAACTGAATGTGATTTTAGAATTAATTCAGAAGTACTGAATGTGACTATAAGAGACTATTCTCTGGCAGTCTCCAATACTGCCAGTGAATATCGGATTGATTCTTTGACTGAATTTTCTGGTATTCACAAAGTACCTCTCTGTGTTAAACTGTGTGAGTTGGAATTAATTCTATGGCAGATTTTGAATGGGAACTATCAAACCTACAGTTCGAGTGTAGGATTGAGTCTACTTTGCTCTGCCCCCAGTTTTGTATGTGAGAATGGGCTTTCTCAGTTTGTAGTACTGTCAGTGTCAGATTTATTCTGTACCATCTGTAAATCTCAAGTTTTGTACAATTGTGGAATATTGTAATGTTGTGCCTTTCATCGAGTCATAGCATCATACAGCATGGAAACAGACCCTTCAGTCCAACTCTGTGCCAATTATGCCAACTATGTTCCCCATAATAATTAAACTAAAATAGCCCCATTTGCCTCCATTTGGCACATATCCCTCTAAACTGCTCTGATTCATGTACCTGTCCAAATGTCTTTTAAGTGCTCTAACTGTACCTGCATTTATCATTTCCTCTGGCAGTTCATTCCACATACAAACAACTCTCTGTGAAAAAATTAGATCCCTTTTAAATCTTTCTCCTCTAACCTTAAATATTATGCACTCCAATTTTTGAACAAGACCCATGCTATTCACCTTTTCTATGCCCCTCATGATTTTATAAACCTCTATAAGGTCACCCCTTAACTTCCTATGCTCCAGTGAAAAAGACTCTAGCCAATCCACTTGTCTGTATAGCTCAAACCCTTCAGTTCCAGTAATATCCTTGTATGTCTTGTCTGCACCCTGACCAATTTAATAATATCCTTTCTACAGCAGAGCGACTAGAGTCATAGAGTTGTACAGCATGGAAATAAGCCCTTTGGCCTAAACTGGTTCCTGCTAACCAAAATGTCCACGCTAACCCCATTTCCCTGCACTTGGCCCATGTCCCTCTAATCCTTTCCTATCAATGTATTTGTCCAAAAGTCTTTTAAATGTTGTTAATGTGCCTGCCTCAACCACTTCTGCTGGCAGCTCATTCCATGTGCTTACCACCCTTTGTGTAAAAAAAGTTGCTCCTCAGGTTCCCTTTTATTCTTTCCCCTCTCACCTTAAATTGATGCCCTCTAGCTCTCGATTCCCCTACCATGGGAAGAAGACTGAGTGCATTCATGCTATCCATGTTTATCATGATCTTATACATCTGTATAAGGTTCCCCCTCAGTCTCCTATGCTCCAAAGAAACTGTCCTCGCTTGTCCAACTTCTTCCTATGACACAGACCAGGCAACATTCTTGTAAATTTCTTCTGCATTCTTTCCAGTTTAATAACATTCTTCCAATAAAAAGGTGACCAAAACTGAACACAATACTCCAAGTGCAATACTTCAACTTCCCAATTTCTATAATAAATGTCCTGACTGATGAAGGTCAGTGTGCCAAAGGCCTTCTTCACTGTCCTGTCTACCTATGACTCCACTTTCTCAGTACTTAGTACTGAACTCCAAAGTCCCTCTGTTCCACTCTTTAAGGCCCTACCATTCACCATGAAACTCCTATCTTGAATTGACTTTCCAAAATGCAAGACCTCACATTTATTTACATTAAAATCCAATTGCCATTTCTTGGCTCACTTCCCCAGCTGATCAAAGTCCTGCTGCAATTTCTGATAACCTTCCTTATTGTCAACGATACCGTCTATTTTATCATGATTTGTGCAACCTTATCCAAAGTTAAAAATCACACAACACCAGGTTATAGTCCAACAGGTTTAATTGGAAGCACACTAGCTTTCGGAGCGATGCTCCTTCATCAGGTGACTATCACCTGATGAAGGGGCGTCGCTCCGAAAGCTAGTGTGCTTCCAATTAAACCTGTTGGATTATAACCTGGTGTTGTGTGATTTTTAACTTTGTACACCCCAGTCCAACACCGGCATCTCCAAATCATGATCCTTCTCCAAATCATTGATAGAGATAACAAACAGAAATGGGCCCAGCACTGACCCTGAGGCACATCACTAGTCATAGTCCTCCACTTCAACAAGTATCCTTCCACTATTACCTTCTGCTTCTTACCATCAAACTAATTTGGGATCCAATTTGCCAGCTCATCCTGGATTCCATGCGATCTAACCTTTGAGAGCAGCCCCACCATGTGGAACCTTATCAAATGCCTTACTGAAATCCATACAGACTATGTCTATTGCCCTGCCCTCATCAACCTTCCTGGTCACTTCATCAAAGAATTCTAACAAATTTGTGAGGCATGATCTCCTACTCACAAAGCCATGCTGACTACTCCTAAACAAACCTTGTCTTTCCAAATGCATGTATATCTTATCCTTCAGAATCTTCTCAAGTAACTTAACCACCACAGATGTTAGGCTTACTGGTCTATAGTTTCCAGACTTTATTTTGCAGCCCTTCGTGAATAATGACACAGCATTCGTTACCTTCTAATCTTCCAGGACCTCACCTATGATGCAAAAATATCAGCCAGGGCCCTCACAATTTCTTCTCTAACCTCTTAGTGTTCTTGGATATACCTGGTCAGGACCAAGAGATTTATACACCTTCATACATTCTACTACATCCAACACCTCCTCTATTGTGATATGGACTGTCCCCACGATATCACCACTAACTTCCCCAAATCCCCAAGTCTTATGCCTTTTGTTTGGTAAACACAGAGGAAAGATATTCATTGAGATCCTCACCCATCTCCTGTAGTTCTACACATACATGCCCGCTTTGGTCTTTGAGGGGCCCTTTTCTCTCTCTAGTCATTCTTTTTCCTTAAATATACTTAAAGTACCTCTTTGGATTCACCCTAAGTTTTTCAGCCAAGGCTCTGTCATGCCCCCTTTTCACCCTCCTGATTTCCTTCTTCAGTAAACCCCTGTCTTACCTGTATACCTCCATGGATTCCCTTGACTGGAAGGAGCCACATCTCTTTCCTTTTTGTGGTCAAAGGCTCACTATGTCTTGTCATCCAAGGTTCCCTATTCCTGCTAACCTTTCCCTTCACCCTCATAGGAACTATAGGTCTTGAACTCTAGCTATCTCACTTTTAAAGGCCTCCACTTGCTGGAGGTCTCTCTGCCTGCAAACAAACTACTCCAATCAACCTCTGCAAGCTCCTGTCTAATTCAATCAAGACTTCGCCTTGCCCTAATTTAGAATTTGAAGCTATGGATGAGGTCCCACTCCATAAATATTTTAACGTTAGTAGAACTATGGTCACTGGTCCCAAAGTGCTCCCCCATTGTCACCTCAGTCACCTGTCCTTCCCTATTTTCTAAGAGTAGGTCAAGTGTTGCCCCTTTCCGAGTAGGACCTGCTATATACTGCTTCAGGAAATCTTCCTGAACAAATTCCACTCCACCTAAGCCCTTAATGCTAAGGCAGTCCCAGTTTATGTTAGTAAAATTACAATGACAACCCTATTGCTCCTGCAAGTCTCCCCAGTCTCCCTGCATTTTATTCCTCTAATTCCTGTTGACTATTTGGGGGCCCATACTACAATCCCAATAATGTCATCATCCCCTTCTTATTTCTTAGCTCAAAACCTCACTGGATGATCCTTCAGTTATTTCATCTCTGCACGTTGGCTCAGTGGTTAGCACTGCTGCCTCACAGTGCTACAGACCTGTGTTCGATTCCTGTCTTGGGTGACTGTATGGATTTTGCACATTCTCCCAGTGATTGCATGGGTTTCCTCCGGGTGCTCTGGTTTCCTCCCACAGTCACAAAGGTGTAAAGGTCAGGTGAATGGGCCATGCTAAATTAGTTGTGCATTAGTCAGAGGGAAATGGGTCTTGGTATGTTATTCTTCGGAGGGTCGGTGTGGATTGGATGGGCCAAATGGTCTGTTTCTACATTGTAGGGAATCAAATCTAATCTAATCCACTGCTGTGATACCTAATCAAAAATGCAACTCCCCCTCTTCTCTTTCCACCACCTCTGTCCCACCTAAAACACCTGTAACCTGGCACATTTAGCTGCCAGTCCTGTCTCTCCCTTAGCTATGTTTCTGTAATGGCTATAATATCCCAGTCCCACACACCCATCCATGCCCCGGGTTCATTAGCCTTACCTGTCAGCTCTCTTGCATTGAAATAATTTAATCCAACAGGCATTCCTTGCTCCCTGTTGTGTTCTAGACTGACCTCTCTCTTCAACTTACTATTTCTGATTATTGTATCACCTTCAAGCTTCGCACTAGCCTCTATGCTGTTGAGGATCCCACCCCGCCCCCAATCTAGTTTAAAACCCTGCCTTGTAGCACTAGCAAACCTGGCTACTAAAATATTGGCCTCCCTCAACTGCAACCCGTCTCTGTCGAACAGATCACCTCTGCCCCAGAAAAGATCCCAATGATCTAAAAATCTGAATCCCTGTCTCGTGTACAAATTCTTTAGTCACATATTCATCTGCCACATCCTTCTGTTCTCACCCTCACTAGCATGTGGCACTGGAAGTAATCTGGAGATCATCACCAATGAGGTTCTGGTCTTAAACTTTTTTCCTAGCTCTCTATATAATCATTCTGCAGGACCTCATCCTTATTTCTACCAATGTCATTTGTACTAATGTGCACAATGAGTTCTGGCTGCTCACCTTCTCCCTTGAGAACGTTCTGCAGCTGCTCTGAGACACCCTGGATCCTGGAACTTGGGAGGCAACACATTCTCGTTTGTGGCCACAGAATCTCATGTCTGTCCCCCTAACTATTGAGTCTCTTATCATTAAGGTCCTGTTTACCTTTACCTTGTCTCACTGTGCCCCAGAGCCAGTCATAGTGTCACCAAACTGGCTTCTGCTGCTTTCTCTGAACGGTAGTCTGCCAACAGTATCAAAAACAGTATACGTTTTCGAGGGGAATGGCCACAGGGGATTCCTGCACTTTCTGCCTACACCCTTTGCCTTTTCTGGTGGTCACCCACTATTTCTGCCTGCACCTTAGATGCGACTAGCTCACTAAAATTCTTACCAATGAAGTACTCAGCATCTCGGATGATCCGGAATGCATCCTGCTCCAGCTCCCTAGCATGGTTCAGCGGGGTGCACTTCCCACAGGTGTAGTCATCAGGGACAATGGAAGTCTCCCTATGCTCCCATATCCTGCAGGAGGAACATGCAACTGTCCTAACTACTATCTTTACTACTGTAGAACTAAAAAGAAAGTTAAAAGCACTTTATCGGAGATCACCTATACTTTTTGCTGAGCCACGGCTCTCTGAAGCCTCTCGAGCCAAAGCCTTACTTCTTACTCTGCTATCAACAAACTTTGCAATAGCAAATCTCTCCACCCTTTCACTTTTTTTTAGCTTACAGGAGGGAAGGAGAGATTCCCTCAGTCCAAAAACAACTTTCCACCATCACCCTCTATCCCCTAACATCAAGCCAATTTTGTATCCAACTGGCAAATCTCCCTGGATCCCATGTGATCTAACTTTACCAACCAGTCTACCATGCTGAACCTTGTCAAAGACGTTGCTGAAATCCATACAGACATCTACTGCTCTGCCCTCACCTATCTTCTTACTCTACGTTTGTTACAGTTCCTTAATTTTTATCCTTATTTACTTCTTCACTTCCCTTTCATGATTAGTTTGTCTCTAGACAACACTATCACTGTGATTGATTCTATTCATCTTCTATTCCAATGGAGATAGACATTTTCTGTTTTACTGACGGTTACATTACCTTTTTCTACTATCATTAAATAATCTCTAATACTAATAAATGATCTTCACTTCCACTTTCCTCCTCTTCGACTTGTCTAAACACATCACAATCTGCCATGTTTAATTTCCATCCTGATTTTTGTGTAGCTAAGTCATATTAATCTCCAATTTACCTAATTCTATGCAATACCCAATTGTTTCTAGATGGATACAGTAGGTGTCTTGTTTGCTAACTGGAAAGCTGGCGAGTGTCTCATGGAATCTACCTTATGAAAGGCCACTGCATCTTGAGCTATTTAGACAGGCTAGCAATGGGCCACAGCTCAGAATCATGGTCCCAAAAGATCAAGCAGAAATCTCATCCAGTCAGAGGTTGGCAGCTCTTTTGTGCTAAATTACAAAGAAGCAAGGTGAGTATTTGTTTCCAAGCAACTGAGAATGTGGAGCTAACAGGAGAAAATAAGAAAATGACTGATTTAATGAACAATTATTCGGTTTGTCTTCACTGTAAAGGATACAAAATAATTCCTATTACAGCTGTTAATCAGGAGGAAGGGTGAGATAAAATTGATAAAATTCCAAACACAGAAGAAGTGGAACTGAGCAAACTGATGGAGCTGTTGCTGACAAGTCCAAGGTTCTGATCGAATCAGCCTAAGGTCTTCAAAGAGGTAAGTGATGAGTTGTTAGTGCATTGGTATTGATTCTGCAAAATTTGGTACACTGTGGAAAGATACCATCAGACTGTCAAGCAGCAAGAATAACTTTATATTTAATAAGTGAGGGAAGCTGAAAACAGGAAACCATTCATCAATCAGTTTGATGGCTGACTAAGGAGTGGTGCGAGAATTAATTATTAAGGAGATTACAGCTTGATATGAGTTTTGCCTTCAGCAGAGCATTTCATCTGATGCGGCAACACTTTTGCTATCTAGTGTGTTATGACACAGGGTAAACCACTCCGCTAATTTAAACCCGACACACAGAAAGCTCCCCTCACACCATAATCTGTTAGATTTCGAGAGATAAAGAACCATGCAAGGTTTGTGAAGGTTTGTAGCTCAGGTTGAGGTTTAGGGTGTAGGTTTGCTTGCTGAGCTGTAGGTTTGATATCCAGTTTCATTCCCTGGCTAGGTAACATCATCACTGGCGACCTCCAAGTGAAGCGAAGCTGTTGTCTCCTGCTTTCTATTTATGTGTTCATCCTGAAGGGGGTTCCTGGGGTTTGTGGTCATGTCATTTCGTGTTCGTTTTCTGAGGGGTTGATAGATGGTATCTAGATCTATGTGTTTGTTTATGGTGTTGTGTTTGGAGTGCCAGGCCTCTAGGAATTCTCTGGCATGTCTTTGTTTAGTCTGTCCCAGGATAGATGTGTTGTCCCAGTCGAAATGGTAGTTTGTTTCATCCGTGTGTAGGGCTACAAGGGAGAGAGGGTCATGTCTTTTTGTGGCTTGCTGGTGTTCATGTATCCTGGTGGCTAGCTTTCTTCCTATTTGTCCTACATAGTGTTTGTAGCAGTCCTTGCATGGAATTTTGTAGATGACATTGGTTTTGTCCATGGAGGACAAAAACAGAGGAGAACCACTCATACAATGTATTCAAGACGAACGGATACTCAAAAAATACAGTCTGCAGATTCCTCAAGAACAAACCATGACAAGCAGACCAAACAAAGCCAGAAACCCTAACCACCTTACCATACAAAGAAGTTTCAGAAATGACAGCCAGACTACTAAGATCCCTCGGAATCCTAGTACCACACAAACCCACCAACACTCTCAAACAAAAACTAACAAACTTAAAAGACCCAGTACAACACATAGATCTAGATACCATCTATCAACCCCTCAGAAAAAGAACAGGAAATGACATCACCGCAAACCCCAGGAACCCCATCCAGGACGAACACATAAATAGAAAGCAGGAGACAACAGCTTCGCTTCAGGTAATGAAACGTCTGGATATCAAACCTACATCTCAGCGAGCAAACCTATACCCCATAAAGAACCATCTCAGATATCACTATTTAAAGTCAAAATGAACAATTTTATTCTTTAAGTCTGCAATAGAACATTTAACAACTATTTACAACTCCTTTCTCTTAAACCTATCTTCTACCTCCCACTCTACAATACTGGTCCGATAAGAAAAACCACGATTAAGATTTACAAAAAAAAAATCATGTTTCAAAACCAGCCAGCTTTGTCAATCCTCCTCTGGAGAATTTCCTCTGTATTTTCCTGTGTTTTTTTTATTTGGTCTTCTGCTGCACAACCTTTCTTATGGACAGGTACCTTTCAGAGAGCTATTCAGCTAGCTGTACTTGTTGGTACTCTTTGGTGTTCTCTCCTAACTATTCAAAATGTCCGGTTTTATACCCTAAAACATTGGATCATTTAATTAGTTTGATGTCATCACAAACAGTAAACTTCAAATTTGATTGGGTTTTAGTCTCTGGGGCATAGTTTAAACTGATTGGCCGTATTTGAATTTGTTTTGTAACATGGCAACACAACTCCAGCTATTTGTTTCAAAAGAATGTTACATTTCAAGTGTTCAGCACACTCTGTGCTTAAGTCAGTCCTTGCTAGCTTCCTGTCTCTCTTAAAGGTACAGTACACATGCACATCTTCCTAACAAGCTCAACATTAGAAATTGAACATGGACGCTATGGTTTTGTACTATCTGATAGATATTTATGCACAATAATATGAGCTGAAACTTGTCATCGTGTTTCATGGAGAGTTTCTCTCCATGAGCCTTGTGAGATTTTTTGAATTCTCATCCCAAATTTATCTGATGCCCCTCTCATTCAAAGCTAGTCTCTGTGTATTTCCTTCTTAGTAATCCTCTGTTGTTCTTTAAAAGATTCCCAGTCCTCTGTTTTCCCACTTATCTTTGCTATGTTATACTTTTTCTCTTTTAACTTTATATGTTTCTTAACTTCCCTCGTCAGCCATGGCCACCCATGCCTCCTCCTGGGATCTTTCTTCCTTTTTGGAATGAACTGATCCTGCATCTTCTGCATTATACACAGAAATATTCGCCATTGTTCCTCCACTGTCACCCCTGCTAAGGTATTGCACCATTGAACTTTGGCAAGCTCCTCCCTCATAGCTCCATAGCTCCCTTTATTCAAATATCGTCACTTCCGATTGTACCCTCTCCATCTCAAACTGCAGATTGAAGCTTATTGTACATTGGTCATTACTTCCCAATGGCTCCTTCACTTCAAGGTCCCTGATCAATTCTGGTCAATTGCACAATACCAGATCCAGAATTGCCTTCTCCCTGGTAGGCTCCAGCACCAGCTGTTCTAAGAATCCATCTCGGAGGCACTCCACAAAGTCTCTTTCCTGAGGTCCAATACCATCGTGATTCTCCCAGTCTACCTGAATGTTGAAATCCCCTGTAACAACTGCAGTAACATCTTTGCGACAGGCCAATTTCAGCTCCCGATTCAACTTACATCCGACATCCAGACTAATGTTTGGGGGCCTGTAGATAACTCCCAGAGGGTCTTTTTACCCTTAGAATTTCTCAGCTCTATCCACACTGACTCTACATCCCCTGATTCTAGGTCCCCCCGCGCAAGGGACTGAATATCATCCCTTACCAACATGGCCACCCCACCCCCCTGCCCGTAAGTCTGTCTTTACGATAGCATGTGTAGCCTTGAATATTCATTTCCCAGGCCCTGTCCACTTGAAGCCACGTCTCAGTTATCCCCACAATATCGTATCTGCCAATTTCCAAAAGAGCCTCAAGCTCATTCATCTTATTTCTAATGCTTTGTGCATTCATGTCTAGTATATTTAATTTGTTACTGTCCTCACCCTTCCCATCAACTCCTATTTCACTCAACCTTACAGCATGATCCCTTTCCGAGTTTTCTGCCTCATTGATACAGTTGTCTTTCTTGACTTCCCTTGTTCTAACTTTCCCTTCAATTTCCTTTTTAAACATCCAGTTTGTCCCCTCCCCCCTCTACTTAGTTTAAATGTAGCTGTGTTGCAGTAGCAAACCTGCCTGCCAGAATGCTGGTCCCTAACCTATTAAGGTGCAAACCGTCTCTCTTGTGTAATTTATGCTTACCACAAAACATACCCCAGTGATCCAAGAATTTAAATCCTTGCTTCCTGCACCAGTTCCCCAGCTACACGTTCAAGTCCATTATCTTTCTGTTTCTGGTCTCACCAGCCTGAGGAACTGTAAGCAAACCAGAGATAACCACCCTGGACGTCCTGCTTTTCAGCCTTCTTCCTAGTTCTCCGAAGTCTCACTGTAGTATGTTCCTCCTCTTCTTCCTGACATCATTTGTACCGACATATACCACCACCTCTGGCTCTTCGTCTTCGTCCTTGAGGATTTCCTGGACTCTGTCTGTGATGTCTTTAACTCTGGCACGAGGAAGGCAACACACCATCCTTAAGTCACGCCTGCTGCCACAAAAACCCCGGTCAGTTCTTCTCACTATTGAGTCCCCTATTACCACGGCTCTGTGAGATGTCCAACTCTTCCGCTCTGCCTCCACGCCAACGTTTGATTGACAGACCTGGCTGCCTCGTGGACAGGCAGTGTCATCTATCTCTACTGTTTCTAAAAGATTCAACACACCCACCCACACAAATAACAATCACTTACCTTCCTGACCGGCTTTGCCCTTCGACTTCACTTCCGCCCAGCTCCCGCCGCTCCCAGGATGACCATTTCCAACTCAGAAAGGCCTTTTTCTTCCACGATTGCAACTTCCCTTCCCATGTGGTTGACAATGCCTTCCAGTGCATCTCCTCCACTTCATGCACTACCGCCCTTGAACCTAACCTCTCCCAATGCAACAAGAACAGACCATTCCTGGTCCTTACCTTCTACCCCACCAACTTCTGCATACAACACATCATCCTCTGCCACTTCTGCCACCTCCAAACAGACCCCATCATAACAGATATCTTTCCCTCCCCACCCCTATCAGTGTTCCAAAAAAGACCATTACCTCCACGACTCCCTTGTCAGGTCCACACACCCCACCAGCCCACACTCCACTCCTGGCACCTTTCCCTGCCACTGCAGGAAGTGCAAAATCTGCGCCCACACCACTCCCCTCACCTCCTTCCAAAGCCCCAAGAGATCCTTCCACATCATCCAGAAATTCACCTGCACCTCTCCCAATGTCAACTATTGCATCCGTTGCACCCGGTCTGGTCTCCTCTACATCGGGGAGACAGGAGGCCTTCTTGTGGATCATTTCAGAGAACATCTCTGGGACAACCACACCCACCAACCCCACCACCCTGTGGCTTAACACTTCAAGTCCCCCTCCTACTCCGTCAAGGACATGCAGGTCCTGGGTCTCCTCCACTGCCAAACCGTTACCACCCGATGTCTGGAGGAGGAACGCCTTATATTTTGAATTTCAAAAGATTTCTCATTTCCCCTCCCCCCACATTATCCCAGTCCAAAGCCTACAAATCGGTACCGACCTCCAGACCCGTCCATCACTGCCTCCTCTGACCGATCACCTTCTCCCTCACTTTCATCCATCTATCACTTTCCCAGCAATCTGCCCCCTACCCTACCCATCTCCCCCCCCCCCCCCCATTTATCTTTCAGCCCCAACCCACAAGCCTTATTCCCGATGAAGGCTTATGTCTGAAACATCGATTCTCCTGCTCCATGGAAGCTGCCAGACTTTTCCAGCACTACACTCTCAACTCTGATCTCCAGCATCTGCAGTCCTCACTTTTGCCTAGCACATTCCAGGCACGTACCATCCTCTATGTAAAAGATTTGCCTCTTACATCTCCTTAAACATTCCTGCTATCACCTTAAATCTATATGCCCTAGTATTTGAGATTTCTATTCTGGGAGGGATACTCCAAATATCCAGGCCTCTCATAATTTTGTAAACTTCTGTCAGGTTGCCCCCTCAGCCTCTGACATTCAAGTGAAACCAAGTTTTTTCCATATTTCCCCATAGCTAATACCCTCCAAACCAGGCAAGATCCTGGTAATGGTTTTTCTGTAACCTCTTCAAAGTCTCCATATTCTTCTGGCAATGTGGTGACCAGAAGTACGCAACATTTCAGTGGGCTGAACGAAAGTTCTATACAGCTGCAACATGAGTTGCAAATTTTTATACTCTATGCCCTAATCAACAAAGGCAAGCATTTCTTACGCATTCTTGACCACCTTATCCACTTGCATTGCCATTTTCAGGGAATTGTATCCCTCTGTATGTTAATGGACTGGAATTTAACAACTCAAAGTGCTAGGTTAATGTCATCATTCTGATCCAGGTAAGATCAAGGGTATTAAACATACCTAGCCTACAGGATAAAGGGGATCTGCATCATCACCTTGAATATTTAATTTCTTCTCACCATACATTTTTAATTTGGAGGACAAGGTTTGCTTGAAAAAGACATCTATTAAGTGTGGCAAGATGACTCCACCAATATATTTAAAGCAGAAATTTCAGCAAAATTATACAATATTGTAACGAAAGCCAAAATTCTAAAAGTGGAGGCATCGGAATAAGGCCTAGGGCAGATGTCCTTTCAAAATCTATTGCTTTTCCTGAAAAGATCCTATCACTTGAATACGTCAACTATTCAGCTTTAGAGTTTGAGACATTGGCACTGGTGTTTGGCATCATGTAATTTCACACAGACTTATTTGTAAGAACATCACTGTTGAAACACATCATAAGCCATTGGAGATGTTCTACTGCAAGCACAGAGGGCATTATCACATTTGCAGTGTTTACTTGTCAAGATATAAGGGTACGACTGAAGTGAGATATATGCGAGGTATCAGATTATTATGTTTGACATGCTGAGCTGATTAGCCACTCCAAATAAAGGCCAAGATGTTCCTCTTGATCTATGTGTTGATATTTTATGGTAGAGTTGAAGATGTTCTCAATGGTTATTTGTTATATTTTGGCCAGACACAAGGTTGACAGTTGCAATTGGCAACTGCCAAAGATATGAAACTACATGAATTGCAAAAGACCATTATTCAGAGATTACCTAACAATATCAAGGAACTAATTGTAAAGGTTGCTTCACTTTTGCCATGCAGCGAGAAACTTGATATATCACACAAGCTATTTTCATGGGCAAAAAGTCCTCAAACCAAATGTATTATGTTCAGGTATCATATCCATGTTACATCAGGAATACCTGGGTATGAAATACACAAGATGGTTAGCAGATGTCCCTGTGTACTGGTTAAGATTGATTCAGAATAATTAACAACTCATGAAATGTGTCAAACGTATCAATCATAGCATTGAAGGGAGTCTCCATATCTGCATGATTCTCCATTCATTCCTTGGTCAAAATAAGTAGCAGACATACTCACAATTTGCAGGGAGGATTATATCTCTGCGTCAGATGTCTATATTTCCCAGGCTTCAAGAGTTAGGAACACAATGAGCACAATTTACAACTTACTTGGCATCCTGGAATGGATCTGAAAATGTGTTGCTGGAAAAGCGCAGCAGGTCAGGCAGCATCCAAGGAACAGGAGATTCGACGTTTCGGGCATAAGCCCGAAGAAGGGCTTATGCCCGAAACGTCGAATCTCCTGTTCCTTGGATGCTGCCTGACCTGCTGCGCTTTTCCAGCAACACATTTTCAGCTCTGATCTCCAGCAACTGCAGACCTCACTTTCTCCATCCTGGAATGGATAGCATCTAAAAATGAACAACAGCATACTGGCAAACCATTTAAAGAATGTGTACCAACTGGGGAGTGACCCATATAATATCATACACAGGATCCATGCTCAAGTGGTCTAACTAAACTTTTGGTATGGACTACCAAATTAATCATTAATGAGTGCATAGATTGATGAACAAAGCAAGATTTTAGCATAACATTGGTGCGATTTCATGTAACAGCAAAGAAGGGGTGAATTTTGCAGCACAACATATGCTCAGAAGCACAACTCTGATGGTGATTGTGTGATGATGTTGAGTGACTGCAACAGCAAGATACCCAAACTTGTCAAACAAGTGTAACAGAATACAACGCATACTACTCGAGGTGAATATATGATCTCCAGATCAATATGAGTTGTCAAAACTCCAAAGTGTTACATCAAAGATTGAAACATTAGTCTTGAAATCTTTGTTTTATCTGCTTGTATAATTATCAAATTGACCACGTTTGCCTTTGTACAATCATATCTATTTGTTTGGGTTAAGAATTTATCTTTGCAAAAAAGAGGGATGGGATGTTGTGTTATATCTCATGATGAGTAAATCAATATATCTTTTCAGCACACAATGGGCTGAACCTTTTATTTTTGTGTACATGCAAATTACTTCATGTTTTTTAGATTAGATTAGATTTACAGTGTGGAAACAGGCCCTTCGGCCCAACAAGTCCACACCGACCCGCCGAAGCGAAACCCACCCATACCCCTACATTTACCCCTTACCTAACACTATGGGCAATTTAGCATGGCCAATTCACCTGACCCTTGTGTGGAGTGACTCTTGCCATGAAGTGCAGCAAATTTTCTAGCCGTGCTTGACTCAATAACTTCTACCTTCCCCTATAACACGTCTGATTTCTGCCCCTTCTTACCATTTGCTGCCCCAGAACAACCCGTCATTCAGCAGATACTCCAGAATTCACTACTAAACTCCCACCTCCACCATTTTAAAAACTCAATATGCACCTGCATGAGAACTGTCAGTCTGGAGGTAGCCTGCACGGTTCCCTACCCTTGCCTCAGACATGGCAGAGAAGAGGAAAACAGCATCCTGCATTTCAGGCAAGGTCTTAGAGGTCCTGTTGGATGTCTGGTTATGGGATTTCCTCCTCCACTAAGATCAGGAACCAGACCATGCCAGCCAGATCCAAGTTTCCACCCACACTGAAGTTGTCTCAGCCATCTGATGGAATGCCTAATAGTGATGGAAGAAGATCAATGTTCTTCTGCACTCCATCAGGGTAACTGCCACCACAATTCAGATAATGAGCCCCTCCACAGTTTCCAATAAAATCACTCTGTGCTTAGTCAACACAGCCACTTGAGGGGGAGAATGGGGTTAAGATAAAGAAAGTCAGATTTTTCCTTTCATGAAGACAAATATTTTGCAACTACAAAGTCTGAGATAATAATACATTTGAAAACATTGTATTAGATCAAATTGACAACAAGTCTTAGCAATGGATTTCTGCTGAGTCAAACTCTTTTGTAAGTTCACTAAAAGCAGCAACTGAAGCTTGATTCTGGAGTCTGTTCACATTCCTGTTTGCAGCTATTTTGCTATTGCACAAAAAGGAGTTCAGTAAAAGATTAAGTCACTGTCGTCTTCCCAAACTAGAAGGCTTCTGTCCTATTAGAAAAAAATGACTAGGGTGGTGTGAAGGATGAGAAAGAGAAAAACAGCCTGCAAAGGGCAGAAAGAGTCAAGATTAGTGGAAGAATGCTCAACATTCATTTCCTCACCGCTTTTGTGGAGAACACCCTATCTCTGACCACCCTAAGTGACTGACTGACCACGTCCAAGTCCCTGAACTGGTATGAGAAGCTGCCCTTGACTTAATGTGCTGTACCCTTTGAGTGAAACCTATTTCTCTTGACTTGACTGAGAACTGTCTAGTAGTGTTTGTGCATATAAGAAAATATGTACAAAGTGACCATCCCTCACACCCTATTGCAATTGTTGCAAACTCCCAAAGCTGACCTATTTTGAAGAACAGGATAAATTTGACTCAACCACTCAAATCAATGTAAAGAGCATGGAAACTGAAGTGTAAGAAATTTGGGCCATAAATCATGCATTTACAATTTTCTTATCTTCCACAATTTTTCAAAGAGGAAACCAGATGTATAGATGAAGGCAATTCTGGTCTCCTTGGACTTTAGCAAGGTCTTTGATAAGGTCCCACATGGAAGCACTATGGTGAAGGTAAGAGACCATGACATCCAAGAAAATTTGGCTAATAGGATTGAGAATTGGCTAGTGACAGGAAGCAAAGGGTGATAATCAAGGGTGATTTTTGCGACTGAAAGCCTGTGTCCAGTGAGATTTTGCAGGGATCAGTGTTGGTGTCCCTTCCTATTATACGTGTGTATATATATGGGATACAAATGTGGCAGGGTTGATCAGTAGCTTTGTGAATGATAAAAAAATTGGGGTGGGTTAATAAATAGTGAAGATAGCCTTAGTTAACAGGAAAGTATAGATGAGCTGGTCAAATGGGTTGAATGAAATTCAATCTGATAAGTGTGAGGTGAAGCACTTGGGCAGGGCAAACAAGAGAAGGAATACATGATAAATGAAAAGATTCTGGAAGCATGTTGGTGTGTATGTCTTCCATTCCCTTAAAATAGCAGGACAGGTAGATAAAGTAGTCAAGAAGGCATGTGAGATACTTCGGTTTATTAAGCAAGGCGTAATTTTTAACAGCATCAAGGCTAGGCTGGAACTGCATAAAAAGTTCATTAGGCCTCAATGAGGAGACTGTGCAGTTCTGGAATCCACATTACAGAAGGAATATGATCGCATCCTTGGAGGAGAGAAGATTATGATGCATGAAATTACGAGGGCACAGACAGGGCAGATAGCAAAAAAGACTTCACTTTTTGGTGGAAGGATCAATGGACAGGGGGCATAGATTTAAGGTATTGGGTAGGTGGTTCAGATGGGATGTGAGAATTTTGTTTTCACCCAGAGGGTGGTGGGAATCTAGAACTGATTGCCTATGAGGATGGTAGAAAAAAAAACCCTCATAACAATTAAGAAGTACTTAGATGTATAGAGTTGTGATGCCAAGCAATACAAGGCTATGGGCCATGCATTGGAAAATAGGATTAGAATAGTTAGGTGATTGTTCTTGACCGGCACAGACCTGATGGACCAAAAGGCTTTTTCTGGGCTGTAAACCTCCATGGTAATGATTTTGCTGCATCAAGTGTACAGCAATAATTCATGTAACCTTTATATCTCAACTCCATCTACTTGTACAAGTTAAACATTATACAACACCAGGTTATATTCCTTTAGATTTATTTAGAAGTACAGAAACCTGCAACCCATTCTAAAAGATGAAAGACTTAACAGCAATCTAGGTTTGTTCAATTTATCATTTAAGTTGCATGATATCATAAGCTTTCGCTATACATTCTGTATCTTATTATCCAGCTCCATAGCTACCTGATGAAGGATCAGCGCTCAGAAAGCTAGTGCTTCCAAATAAACCTGTTGGACTATAACCTGGTGTTGTGTGATTTTTAACTTGTCCACCCTCGTCCAACACCAGCACCTCCACATCATGTACTATACAAAACATAAATACAATTTTAAATAGAAACCAAATCATTGGAATATTCAAGAAAACTATTTGACGCTTATTATAAACCCGCATCAGATGTTGCAGATATTCAAACTCTTTAAAGGATACAGCAGAAAATTATTTTTGGAAGAACCATTGATGACCCTTACAATATGCCTTCTGAAAACAATATGGAGAAGAAAATCAATCTGATATAAAAAAAAACCCTCCTGTGCTGATTTTCAGGAACTAGACTAAAGTAAATCCAAAGAAGCATCTTTTCTTCATGTAAATAAACCTCCTGAGGGAATATGCATTTAGTCCATGAGTTTAATGATGCTTTAAACTTCAATATCAAAATCCTTTGACGTGTTGCACTTAAAAAAGAACTTACCATAAAAAATAAGCAATTACTTTAATCTCATATGAGGAAAGTCTAAAAAGATGAAGACACCAGGAGGTTTCTGTGAGGTTGTTGGAGTCAGAAGTAAAATTGAAAAGGTCACAAATGCTTGTTTTAAAAATATTTTATTGTGGCAATTATTGGAAGACCACAATTTAAGTGGTCTTGTTTGGTTATAAATTAAAGTTCCAAGGATATTTGTACTATTATACTTTTATATTTTAATTGCAGCATTTATGCAGGGATTTATGGCATAAATAAAGACAGAGGAGTGGATATTTTGGTAGTAGGAATGTGATTGTCCTTCTGATGTCTCCATAAATTCAGATTTCATGATGTTGGGTTGGCAACCTGACATCACAACTCCTGGCTGCATGTGAAAGGTGACTGGGGCCCGAAATAGAAAGCACACCCATTTTCCACAAATAAGCAATTAACAGCTGATTAACAAACTTATATCAACTGGAATTCTATGTGGAATGCAGATATGCATGAGCATGACATGAATAGAGTGTGGAATCCTCAGCAGTGTGGACAGTACACCAAAGGAAAGGGCAAAAACAGACCCAATCTGTGAAAGTGGAGACATCAGTTGATTTGACTGCTAGAGTGGTGAGGAGTTTAAAATGTTTTTTGGAACAACTTTTAGAGGTGAAACACTAGATGGGAGCATGATTGGTGAAGGGACTTGGAGCAAGGACGATCCTTAAAAGGGAATGATACAACTTGGAAGTTAAAGGTCACTTTCCCCATGGGCAGTATGCACTCTGAAGGAGGAATTTCCACTAAGGAGGACAAGACACAAAGAAGGGAAGCTGGTTAAGGACAGCTTCATTCTGTTCACTTGATGCATAAGGCAGTTAGTGCTGCTCAAAACGTATAGTGCTGCTTGGACCACTGTCACTAAGCCCATCCTCACCTACGGGAAGATGTGATGGCAGGCAGGCGTGAAACTGCATAACTGTGGTGATTGGAACCAAGGCCAGTTGGATCTCATTGACTATGGGATCCTTGACTGGATTGTTACCCTGGTCCAATCAGGGAACCCTGTTGACAGATATGAATAGGAGAGCCTCTGTGCAGTTATTTCAAGGAATAACCTTAATCAATCAAAAATGACTATTGAATTTGATTCTGGACTGCCCTTGAAACATTTGGACCTGAATGGGTTCAGGCTCACAATGGGGATTATTAATGTTTTTGGCCTTCTACCTAAAGAATGGCACCTAATAAGTTTAAAAAATATATACAGGTAATTCAGAAGGTGAATAGTGCTGTGAAGAAGGCATATGGCGTACTGGGCTTTATTGGTAGAGGAATTGAGTTCCGGAGTCCTGAGGTCATGTTGCAGTTGTATAAGACCTTATCTGGAGTATTGTGTGCAGTTTTGGTCTCCATACTATAGGAAGGATGTGGAGGCACTGGAACGGGTGCAGAGGAGGTTTACCAGGATATTGCCTGGCATGGTAGGAAGATCGTATGAGGAAAGGCTGAGGCACTTGGGGCTGTTCTCATTGGAGAAAAGAAGGTTTAGGGGAGATTTGATAGAGGTGTACAAGATGATATGGGGTTTACATAGGGTTGACAGTGAGAACCTTTTTCCACGTATGGAGTCAACTGTTACTAGGGGACACAGCTTTAAATTAAGGGGAGGTTGGTATAGGACAGATGTTAGGGGTAGATTCTTTACTCAGCGGGTTGTGAGTTCATGGAATGCCCTGCCAGTAGCAGTGGTGGACTCTCCCTCTTTATGGTCATTCAAGCGGGCATTGGATAAGCATATGGAGGTTATTGGGCTAGTGTAGGTTATGTAGGCTTCGGTCGATGCAACATCAAGGGCTGAAGGGCCTGTACTGCGCTGTATTTTTTCTATGTTTCTATGTTTCTATGTCTCCTCCGTCCAGGGACAGACTTTGAGCTGGCTGTTCAGAGCTCATGCACTGTGAACATGTAAACAAAGGATGATTTGGTGATATAATACCAACTTCTAAGCAGTTAGTTCAGCAGCGATGAGAGAAAATAGCACATACCTAAAGAAAATTTGCTAATAACTGTTGTCTTTGAGTTGGGGTTAGCCTTTCTGACATCATGGCTTTAGATGGAAAGTTTGACTTGTTCAATCCTGCCATCGAAGACTGCACATAGTAAGTGGGAAGAATGTGATATTTTATCTGGGCAAATGCCATCGAGGCATATGAAAAGCAATGAGAAATCCATCTGACTGCATGTGGACTCGCAGCATTTTCAGTTACTAGGAACATGACTTTCCCTGAGGCACCAGATACTAAAATTTTTCAAGAGTTGACAGATTTACTTATGGAATATTATGACACCACACTTCCTCTAATTCTAAAATGCTATTTGTTTTAATCAGACTTTGAGAACCGGGGAATCCATATCAGAATTTTTGAAGAGGTTAAGATGACTAGTGCATGTGCTTTTGCATGGTTACATCGTTAAACTCTCTCATCATCTCATTAAGGCCTAATCCAAAATCACATGATTAACCCTTAATGAGATGCTGAGAGAGTTTAATGACATAACCATGCAAAAGCACATGCCTCTGCCAGTCATCTTAACCTCTTCAAAAATTCCGATATGGATTCCCCTGGTTCTTGGACTGCCAAATAAAACTGATATCATCTCAGAATTAGAGGAGGCTTGGGGTTGTAATATTCTTTACCTAAATCCATCAACTCTTGAAATGTTTTAGCACCCGATGCTTCAGGAAAAGTTAGATTCCTAATAACCAAAATAGTTGCGGGTCTGCAAGCAGTCAGAAGAATTACTCATTGCTTTTCCTCTGCGCACAAAAAAAACCTTTCTTTCCACATACTGGTCCCAGTCCTCATTAGCAGAATTGAATGAGTCAAGCTTCTCAAATAATAGCATACTGCCAGAAGTGCTTACCCTGACTCAAAGGCGACTGTGGTGAGCGAACTTTCTTCAGAAGTGTACTGTTTTCTCTCGCCGCCACTGAAATAACTGCACAGAGGACCGTATACCAGCACCAAGTACACATTATATGGATTCAGACCAGCTAGCTTAGAGCCAGTCCCTAGAATGAGGAGATTTACAGAAGCTCCTGTCTATATATTTTTTTCTTTTTTCTTTTCTATTTATTATTTTTTCTTCTTCACATCAAAGGAGATTCTAATCTCCTGGTTATATTTTTTTTCCCCCGAGTGCTCCAGTGACAAAGCAGTGCCCCTCTTTTTTTTTCTCTTTTGGTAGTGCTTATTTTTCCCCATCACCCATGGTGTGTGTGTGTGCAGGTGTGAGACACAGTGAAAGACACAAAGAAGCTCCTGCCTATATCCAATAGCCAGGGCTCCCTGACTGGCTTTGATTAACAATTCCAATCAGCGATCTCATGCTAGACGTGATCCACCTGGCTAACCCTGTTCCAATCATTACCATTTGGTTTGGCCTTGACACATGTCCTCTGTTTGTCTAAGGCCATAAATGCACATTGCAGGAGCTTCTTTTGTCAACATGGCAAACAGAGGCATTGCTGGCTTTAGCAGATGGATGGAGAAACTGCTATTATCATTGGGAGTACATATGGGGACTCTTCAGGTACAGGCAGCTGCTGTTCAGACACTGTCCTGAGATCCAATTGGCCCTCCATGCTTACCTGAGATGGTTAAGAGACTAATGAAAACTTCAAGAACTAAGTATCTCAGTCATGGATCAGACCAGACCCCCTCAAAACTTAAGGAAGAAAACTTAAAGCTGAACTTTAGGCAAGTGCCAGGCATTGCATTTCGGATGCAATTTGACTAGTCAAATTACCTGATTTGAAGCAAAACACACTATTTATATGCTGTAGTAAAAATACAACAAAAGAAGGAAGAAATTGGACTAACAATTTTATTGAAAAACAATAGAATAATAGATTATTTTACTACTAAACAGTAGCTGTTCCAATATACTAATATCCAATAAATACACCCATGGGAAAAGGCAAGTTCAGAAAAATAGGTTGTCTCACAGGCAATTCTCCAGTACAGGAGGGAAAAACATCAAGAGAAAACTCAGAGTGAGAGAGATAGTGAGAGACAGCGAGAGAGAGAGTAGCAGGGAAGATGTACTGCAGCTTCCATCCAGCATCACGAAAAATAAAACTTTGGGTTCTGTGGGAGCTTGGTCCCACCCATTCAGGCTGCTTCAATTATTCCAACTTAAAAATTATCTGCAGTCTCACGAAGTGTTTACTCTAGTGGCTCTGAGTAGACTGCTCAGCACCTCTGCCTTAAAGTGTCTCTTCAAAAAACAAAAAGACAAAATACACTTCTTAAAGCTATAGTATCATCACATCTCCTCCTCATCTTGAAACTGGCTCCAAGTCTACATGTACCTCCAGCAG
Organism: Hemiscyllium ocellatum; assembly: GCF_020745735.1. Taxonomy (NCBI): domain Eukaryota; kingdom Metazoa; phylum Chordata; class Chondrichthyes; order Orectolobiformes; family Hemiscylliidae; genus Hemiscyllium; species Hemiscyllium ocellatum. The sequence continues at coordinate 61,636,456 of NC_083406.1, read as the reverse complement.
CCACTGGCTGCTGGGATGAATCTGGCTTTGACAAGCATCAGCAATTTTTCAATGACCACGTGTATGGAGAAGTGTGCAATCAAAACCGTCATGGCCTGTATGGACTCCACCACTGTCCTTGTCTGGCTACACATACCTTCTTAAATATTTGCCAATTCGCATTCTTGACATCCAGCACCTTTAGAGTTTTGTCAACTGCATGGGACTTAATATTGGCCGAGAGTCCAGTATTCCACTGAACCCCAGCAGTCTGGACATTCACAGCCTCTAGCAACTGGTCCAGAGTTTATGTGATGTGAAAGCATTTTAGGCTTCCATTTGCATAAACCCACTGAGGTGTGAGTATCAGAACTAGTGGAAAGTGCAGAGCAAAGACTGAACAATGCCTGAAACCCCCTTGTATTACTCAGAGATTAACTGTGTTCCCAAACAGATGGTTCCTGTTGTGGATAATAACTGTCTTGCTGCAGAAAACATAAGGTTTAGCAATGCTCCTCTCTTCAGATGAAGTTGACAAAGTAATTGTTGGATTCCAGACAGAAATGTCCACCATTTAACCCATGACCGAGTCCCTACCATTGAAACACATTCCACTCTTGGATACATGGTCACACAATGATCAATAGACCTGCCCTATTGGTGACAGGCCAGCTCTAGGATGCATCAGCTTGGACACAGCTCCACTGGTCTAGGACCACTTGTGGGTATGATGGGCCCTTTTTGACTTTGAAGATGTTGAAAGAATAATTAGTGTCAGGACTGAAATTATGGCCTCAAGGTTGGATAAATAATATACCAAGACTAACTCCAGCGCTTGGTAATGTCTTTAAATGTACTGCTTCTTTCCATCCACCATCCCAAAGACAATGCCGGAAACCAATGCTCACTGAGAATGAATGCTGGCTGCTGCTAACGATTGATTAATTTCTCAGTTCACATGCACATCATCCATGTACTCTTCACAGCCATTTGCTTACATTGAGAATTATGTATGCCACTTGCACATGAAGAAGGCTGTTAGCCTTTTGTGGCATTGCAGTCAGATCTTCTTGGCAAAACTGTTGGCCTCTTCTGCCACCTCCATTGAGATTGATTGGTCTGGCAGGAATTTCCCTTCTCACATCTTTGTCATGAGAATATCCCACCATTCAGTTATAGCCCAGAGGAAGTCACCCAGGGAATCATCACTTGGGTTTATCCAACTTTATACCTCCTTCACTGCTCTGGAAGAGGGGTTGATATTTACTCATTGCTTGTCCATAAGTGCAGTTGCTACACGTGTGACTTATATGACATCAGGTAGAGTGTCATAAAGCTTTTAGAGCATGGAAAGAGGATTATGATAGAGCCAGTAATCAAACATGCATCCACTCTCATCTTATTTCCAAGCACTTTGTCAATGACTAAGTATGCTACAGCATTTCAAGTGCACGTGAAATAGATATAGAGACAGAGTCATATGGCGCAATAGAGACCATTCGGTCCAACCAGTTTATGCCAACCCTAATCCAAACTAAACTAGTTCCACCTGTCTGCAATTGGCCCATATCCCTCCAAACATTTATTATTCATGTACTTATTCAAATGTCTTTTAAACGTTCTAACTGTACCTACACCTGTCACTTACACTTAAAGTTCATTCCACACATGAACGATTTTGTATAAAAGATTTGCTCCTTAAGTCTATTTTAAATCTTTCCCCTCAAAAATATGCCCCCAGTCTTGAAATCCCCCACCCCGTGGAAAAGACAGCTACCATTTCACCTTATCCATACTGCCTAATGTTTTTATAAACCTTTATAATGTCTTCCCTCAACCTCCTGTGCACCAGTGAAAAATGTCCATACTATCTGGCCTCTCCATATAACTCAAACCCTCCATTCAAAGCAACATCCTAAATCTCTTCTGAACCTTCTTCACCTTAATAATATCCTTGCTATAACAGGGTGACCAGAACCGGACACAGTACTTCAAAGAGGCCTCACCACTGTCCTGTACAACCTCAGCATGACATCCCAACTCCTTTATTCAAAGATCTGAGCAATGAAAGCAAATGTTCTGAATGCCTTCTTAATGAGCTTATCTATACATGACGCAAACTTCAAAGAATTATGTACCTGAGCCCTTAGGTCTCTCTATTCTACAACATTACCCAAGACCCTATTTTTAATTGTGCAAGTCCTGCCTTTGTTTGTTTAAGCAAAATGCAATACCTCACATATATCCAAATGAAACTCCATCTGCCACGCTTCAGTCCATTGACCCAATTGATCATGATCTCTTTGTAACCTTAGATAATCTTCTTCACTGTCAACTATACTACCAATTTTGGTGCCATCCGCAAACTTACCAACCATGCCTTCTAGATTCTGACCTAGATCACTTACATAAATGACAAACAAATGTGGACACAGTACAGATCCCTGTGGAACACTGTTGTTCACAGGCCTCCAGTTCAAAAAACCTTGTTCCACCATCACTCTCAGTTTCCTGTCAGTAAGCCAATTTTATATCCAATTGGCAAGCTCACTCAGAATTCCATCTGATTTAATTATTAATTAGTTTACCTTGCGGAACCTTGTCAAAAACCTTACTAAAGTCCAAGTAAACAATGTCTTCCACTCTGCCCTCATCAATATTTTTGGTTATTTCCTCAAAGAACTCAATCAATTTGTAAGACACAATTTCACTCACACACAACTATGCTGACTATCTCAAAACATCCTTTGTCTCTCCAAATGCATATAAATCCTCTCTTTCAGAATCAACTCCAAGAACGTACCTACTACCAATGTCAGATTTTCAGGTCTATAGCTCCCAGGTTTCTCCTTACATCCCTTCTTAAACAAAGGCACAATATTAGCCACTCTCCACTCAGCTGGTATCTTACCCATAGTTATAAATGATACAAATATTTCTGTAAGAAACCCTGCACATTCCTTCCTAACTTCCCACTATGTCCTGGGATACACTAAATCAGGTCTTAAAATGCTATTAAATGTCTTAAGGATTCCTGCCTCTACCACATTATCAAGCAGTATCAGATACCCACAACCATCTTGGGTGAATGAAATTTTCTCAAATCGTCTGCTAAACCTCCTGCTCCTCACCTTAAAACTGTGTTCTGGTTATTGACACTTGTATGAAGGGGAAATGCTTCATCTTGTTTATGCTATCTATGCCCCAACCTTCGGCCCAATAGCTTCATTCTCCTTCTCATGTCTTAACAAGCAGTGTTGCTTTTCTTTAGCAATAATGGGCAGCCAAATTGTAAATGCTGTTCAAGAATGTCTTTGCCATTGTCTTCACTTTTCAAATCCTATAGCAGAATATTCCCCCTTTTAAGTTCTGATCCCACCTTCACAGGACATTATGCCCTCAACAAAAGACTATGAGTCTCCATGGCTGTTTGCTGCTTAATTTGGAACGAGCAATGAATTTGATAGGATTGGGCACACCTTATACATTCATTTCAAGCAACCTGACCTCACTGCAAAATGTAGATTCCAGGCTAGAACATCTGAATTTTAACAGCATAACTGCACCACCAAAATGGCAAGTGTTTAGACTTTCACTCATTTTGCTATTGTGATGTTCCCTCCACCACAAATTATGTGGTCAGATAATGTAAATACCAAAGAAAAAGCCATTTATTATAATACAGCATAAATCTAGATACAAGGTCGATGGCATGGCTACAATCTGGCTTCACATTATCAACTGCCTTCCTGATAAGAGAATTCCTCCCAGTTAGCCCCCTCAGTAGCCTGCTCATGCTGATTGCTCACATACCTCCAGTATTGCAGTCTGCCTAAGGTGAATGCTACATCATAATGGCACAACTTGCAACCCTATTCCTTGGATGTCATGTCAGTGCAAGATTAATTCAAAAGCTTCATAGAAAGGTAGCATGCAACACAGCCACTCTGATAAAGTTAAGAGTTCCAAATTTTCTTAACTTTATTGTGTTACACCAAACGTTTCAATGCCTCCAATTTTTCACGGGAGAACAGGAGGTTACACAGTGATAGCATCCTCCCTTCTGGGCCAGAACTTCTAGTTTTGCATCCCAAGCCATGTAAGAGACATTTACAAAATGGTCAAACAGGTTGATTGTGAAATATAAATCTGTAATGCCTACCAAAACATTTGGCAGTACATAGAAAGAGTGGGAGAGTCTTCTGGTTAGTTATCCTGCAAAAGGTAATGGCAGAACCATGACAGACTTTGCCCATGAATGTGAACCAATCCAACTGAAATCTACACCTCAAACCCAGCCAATATTGGTCCTGCAACCAATAATTATCTTATTGCTGCCTTCTTGTGCAAGATTGTTGCCATTTTTACTTACAACACAACAGTTACTACATTTTAAAACTATTGCAATGGCTATAATGCAACATAGAACTTTTAATTTTATTAGTTGTGAAATGTGGATGTTGTGCCAAGGCTGGCATTTATTATTCATCCATAAACTGAGTGATCACTTCAGAAGGAAGTTAAGAATTAATCATGTTCCTGTGTGGCTAAAGACAGAGGTGCACCAAACTGGTCAAAGATTGCAGCTTTAGCACTGTATCCTAAACTTGACCATTTAGAAGTAAGTTTAGGAAATACTTCTCACATAAAAGTTAGAAATCTAGAACTCTCTTCCCTCCCCTCCTCAAAAAAATGTTGTAGATGTTTGAACAACATGAATACTTAAATTTTAAATCTTGAGGTTTGCATAAGCAAAGGATATCATGGGTAATGTAGTCAATCTGAGGCTCATGAAGTGCATGGTATCGCACTGTGACAAGCTGAATGCTCTTACCACTGTTTTTATGTTTGACATCACTAAATGACATTAGACCATAAGATCTTAAGAGTTAGGAACAGGAGTAGGCCATGTAGCCCCCTCAAGCCTGCTCTGTGACTTGGTAGAATTGTGGCTGATTTTACATTCCTCATGTCCACTTTTTCCTGTGTTTTTCCTATAATCCTTGATTCCTCTACTGATGAAAAATCTATCCATCTTAGCTGTAAATATACACAAAGACTTTGCCCCCACAGCTGTCTTGTGGTAGGGAATTTCAAAGATCCACAAACCTCTGAGAAAAGAAATTCCTCCTCATCTGACTTCAGTTGGTCTCCCTTAATTCTGAAATGAAGCCATCCTGTCCATGAGTGGAAACAACCTCCCAGCATTAACCCTGTCAAGCCCGTCAAGAATCTGATATATTTTTAATGAGATCCACACCTACCCCCCTCACCTCCGTCCAAGGCCCCAAAGGATTCTTCCACATCCAACAGAAATTTACCTATACCTCTACCAATGTCATCTACTGTATCCATTGCACCGGATGTGTTTCCTCTACATCGGGCAGACAGGATGGTTTCATAGAACATCTGCACCAACCAACCCAATGGTCCCGTGCTTAAACACTTCAACTCCCCCACCCACTCCTCCAAGGATATGCAGGTCCTGAGCCTCCTCCATCGTTAAACCCTTACCACCAGACGCTGAGAGGAAGAATACCCCAGATTCTGCCTTAGGACCCTGCAACAACACAGGATTAATGTGGATTTCACTAGTTCCCTCATTTCCCCTCCCCCCATATTATCACAATCCCAAGCCTCCAACTTGGCACCTCCCTCTTGGCCTGTTCATCGCCTCTCCCATCTATCCGCCTCAACCTCCTCTCCGACCTATCACTTTCTCCCCCACCTTCATGTACCTATCACATTCTCAGCTACCTTCCCCCCCAACTCCCCCGCCCCCCCCCCCCCATCCCATTTATCTCTCAGCCCCAAGGCCCATAAGCCTCATTCCTAATGAACGGCTTATGCCCAAAACATTGATTCTCCTGCTCCTCGGATGATGCCTGACTTGCTGTAACTTTCCAGCACCACACTCTCCATTCTAATCTTCAGCATCTGCAGTCCTCACTTTCTCCACACCTCATTCTTCCAAACTCCAGTGAGTGAAGTCCCAACCATTTAGCTCTTGTTCATAAGACAATCCCCCTATACTCAGAATCATCCTAGTGAACTTTCTAGGAACTGCCTCCAATGAAATGATATAGTTCCTTAAAAAAAGGGGCCAGAACCACTCACAGTATTTCAGATGTGGTCTCACCAGCACCTTGTACAATTACAGTAAGTCTTCTCTTCTCTTATAGTGCAACATCCCTTGAAATAAGAGCCAACATTCCATAAGCCTTCCTGATTGTCTTCTGCACCTGTGTGCTAGCCTGTGTCTTGTGCATACGTACCCCCAAGTTCCTTTGTGTTCCCACTTGCTGCAGTTTTCTCCAGTTAAGTAATACCCTGTTCTTTTATTCCTTCATAACTTCACATTTTCCCACATTTAGTAAAACAACTTATTATGCCAAAGGATAATCCGGAGAATGGATTCTACCACCATGACAGGATAAGTCTGGACAGAAAAGATAATTTTTTGCTTATTTTCTGTGGTATTGACCATCTCCTTCAGCCTCTTCCTTGTCTTCTTCACTATTACTTTCAACAAGCATTCAAAGCTCATGAAGTTTTTTGGCATTAAGATTAATATAATCTATTTAGCAGTCTCTATTGATGAATCACCTTTTCCAATCTAGCCAAAACTATGCCAAAACTTTCCTCTGTCCCAGATTTAGTTTTATGGCAATGTCAGAGTCAAGGAACTTCCATTGCCAATAAATTTGTATTCCAGACTTCCCGATAAAAAAGCTGAATTCAAGTTCAATAGAAATTCACATTTTAGATTACTGACTCAGTAATATAACTGAAGTCATGAAATTTGCAATATAAATAAAATCTTCCCATTACATATGCTACCAACTACTTTGAACACCATTCTAAAAGCTCATGAAATAATAGGGGGAAAAAAAAATTTCCCAACCTGAAATCACGTGAAGACATTTTACAAATTTCTTTTGTTATCAGCACAGCTGCTAAAGGCTTAGAACGTAGAACAATACAGCACAGTACAGGCCCTTTGGCCCTCGATGTTGCGCCGACCCAAGCCCACCTAACCTACACTAGCCCACTATCCTCCATATACCTATCCAATGCCCGTTTAAATGCCCATAAAGAGGGAGAGTCCACCACTGCTACTGGCAGGGCATTCCATGAACTCACGACTTGATGAGTAAAGAATCTATCCCTAATATCTGTCCTATACCTACCTCCCCTTAATTTAAAGCTATGCCCCCTCGTAATAGCTGACTCCATACGTGGAAAAAGGTTCTCATTGTCAACCCTATCTAAACCCCTAATCATCTTGTACACCTCTAACAAGTCACCCCTAAACCTTCTTTTCTCCAATGAAAACAGCCCCAAGTACCTCAGCCTTTCCTCATACGAACTTCCTACCATACCAGGCAACATCTTGGTAAACCTCCTCTGCACCCGTTCCAGTGCCTCCACATCCTTCCTATAGTATGGCGACCAAAACTGCACACAATACTCCAGATGCGGCCACACCAGAGTCTTATACAACTGCAACATAACCTCAGGAATCCGGAACTCAATTTCTCTACCAATAAAAGCCAGTACGCCATATGCCTTCTTCACAGCACTATTTATCTGGGTGGCAACTTTCAGAGATCTGTTTACATGGACACCAAGATCCCTCTGCTCATCCACACTACCAAGTATCCGACCATTAGCCCAGTACCCCATCTTCTTGTTACTCTTACCAAAGTGAAATCACTTCCCACTTACCTACATTGAACTCCATTTGCCACCTTTCTGCCCAGCTCTGCAGCTTATCTATATCCCGCTGTAACCTGCCACATCCTTCCTCACTGTCAACAACTCCACCGACTTTCGTATCATCCGCAAACTTGCTCACCCAACCTTCTAGCTCCTCCTCCAGGTCATTTATAAAAATGACAAACAGCAATGGTCCCAAAACAGATCCTTGCGGAACACCGCTAGTAACAGTGCTCCAAGATGAACCTTTACCATCAACTACTACCCTCTGTCTTCTTCCAGCCAGCCAATTCCTAATCCAAACCTCTAACGCACCCCCAATGCCATACCTCTGTATTTTTTGCAGTAGCCTACCATGGGCAACCTTATCAAATGCTTTACAAAAATCCATATACACCACATCTACCACTTTACCCTCGTCCACCTCCTTAGTCACCTTCCCAAAAAATTCAATAAGGTTTGTGAGGCACGACCTGTCCTTCACAAAACCATGCTGACTATTCTTGATCACATTATTCCTATCCAGATGTTCATAAATCCTATCCCTTACAATTCTCTCTAAGATTTTGCCCACAACATAAGTGAGACTCACCGGCCTATAGTTACTAGGGTTATCCCTACTCCCCTTCTTGAACAAGGGAACCACATTTGCTATCCTCCAGTCTTCTGGCACTATTCCTGTAGACAACGAGGACATAAAAATCAAGGTCAATGGCTCTGCAATCTCCTCCCTTGCTTCCCAAAGAATCCAAGGATAAATGCCATCAGGCCCAGGCGATTTATCTATTTTCACCCTTTCCAGAATTTCCAACACCTCTTCCCTACATACCTCAAAGCCATCCATTCTAATTAATTGTGACTCAATATTCACATCGGCAACAATGTCCTGTTCCTGAGTGAATACTGACGAAAAGTATTCATTCAGCGTTTCCCCAATCTCTTCAGCCTCCACGCACAACTTCCCACTACTATCCTTGACTGGACCTATTCCTACCCTAGTCATTCTTTTATTCCTGACATACCTACAGAAAGTCTTTGGGTTTTCCCTAATCCTACCAACCAAGGACTTTTCATGTCCCCTCCTTGCTGCTCTTAGCTCTCTCTTTAGATCCTTCCTGGCTACCTTATAACTCTCAATTGCCCCAATTGAACCTTCACGCCTCATCTTTATATAGGCCGCCCTCTTCCCTTTAACAAGGGATTCCAATTCCTTATCAAACCACGGCTCCCTCACACGACCCTTTCCTCCCTGCCTGACAGGTACATACTTATCAAGGACACTCAATAGTTGCTCCTTGAACAAGCTCCACATATCGATTGTGCCCTTCCCTTGAAGCCTACTTTTTCAAGCCACGCATCCTAAGCCATGCCTCACTGCATCATAATTTCCCTGCCCCCAGCTATAACTCTTGCCCTGCAGTGCACACTTATCCCTCTCCATCACTAGAGTAAAAGCCACTGAATTGTGGTCATTGTCCCCAAAGTGCTCACCTACCTCCAATTCTTACACCTGGCCTGGTTCGTTACCCGGAACCAAATCCAGTATGGCATCACCTCTTGTTGGCCTGTCTACATATTGTGTCAGGAAACCCTCCTGCACACATTGGACAAACACCGACCCATCTAACGTACTCGAGCTGTAGCTTTCCCAGTCAATATCTGGAAAGTTAAAGTCCCCCATAACAACCACCCTATTACTTTCACTCTTCTCATAAATCATCCTCACAATCCTTTCTTCTACGTTTCTAGGATTATTAGGAGGCCTGTAGAAAACTCCTAACAGGGTGACCTCATCTTTTCAATTCTAACCTCAGCCCAAACTACCTCAGATGGCGAGTCTTCATCCATCGTCCTTTCCATCGCTGTAATACTATCCTTGACAAGCAATGCCACACCTCCCCCTCTTTTACCCCCACCTCTGACCCTACTAAAACATTCAAACCCTGGAACCTGCAACAGCCACTCCTGTCCCTGTTCTACCCATGTCTCCGTAATAGCCACAACATCGAAATCCCAGGTACCAACCCATGCTGCAAGTTCACCTACCTTATTTTGTATACACACTTCAAGCCACCTTCCTGTTTACAGGCACCCTCCTTCGAGATTGATGCCATGTTCCTAACCTCCCTACACTCAAGGTCCTGCACCCTAAAGCTACAGTCCAGGTTCCCTGCAGAGTTAGTTTAAACCCCCCCCCAAAGAGCACTAGCAAACCTCCCCCCAAGGATACTGGTACCCCTCAGGTTCATGTGTAGACTATCCTGTTTATAGAGGTCCAAGAACCCTAGTTATCCAGATATCGGAAACCCTCCCTCCTGCACCATCCCTGTAGCCACGCATTTAACTGTTCTCTCTCCCTATTCCTCAACTCTCTATCAACTCTGTTTGTTCTAACTCTGAGCTTCCAACCTAGCTCCCTGAAAGCCTGCCTAACATCCTCATCCCTCTTCCTACCTATGTCGTTGGTGCCAATGTGGACCACGACTTTGGGCTGCTCCCCCTCCCCCTTGAGGACCCGGAAAACACGATCAGAGACGTCACGTACCCTTGCACCTGGGAGGCAACATACCAATCGTGAATCTCTCTCGCCCCCGCAAAACCGCCTATCTGTGCCCCGAACTATCGAGTCCCCAATAACTATTGCTCTGCTCTTCTCCATCCTTCCCTTCTGAGCAATGGGGACAGGCTCCGCTTAAAAGTAATGAGGTAAAAAATACTTTTTGGTTGGATTCTAATATCCAACGGCTTTGAGAGATCTCTGCTGCGACTTTACCTTGTGCAGCTCCAGCTCAATCTAAGGATTGTGCTTGCCCAAACATTCAAGCCTGCACTAGTGTTCCATCTTTCAGTTTACCCTGTCTGGATTCTCTTTAGCTTTGAATGTCTGAACAGCACTCTTAGAGGTTCCGCTGTTTTTGGTAGTGCTATTGCTCTGTGTCCCTTCAATTGTGAGCTTTTCCTTAACTAAGAGTAATCCTTGCACTCTCAGTAAGTCCTGTTAACTCTTAATTTATTATATACATAACTTCTTGGTATACATAAAACTGAATGCAGCTCTCTTCTGCATCTCTTTAGTCTCAATCATGTTTCTCTTTACTCTGCTAATATCAAGGTAGATCCTTTACATTGTCATTATTGACATATTTATTTCTCATTATACAATATCAACAAATAATGCTCAGCATGTGCAACCTAACAAATAGGCCTAATATTTGTCTGAAATTGGGCCTTATTGTGATAATCCTGATTTTGAAACATAATTAAAATATGATTAGATTAGATTAGATTACTTACAGTGTGGAAACAGGCCCTTCGGCCCAACAAGTCTACACCGATCCGCAACCCACCCATACCCCTACATTACCCATTACCTAACACTCTGGGCAATTTAGCATGGCCAATTCACCTGACCCGCACATCTTTGGAATGTGGGAGGAAACCGGAGCACCCGGAGGAAACCCACTGGAAGGAGAGGCTCCATAAACATTGTCCTTCTCATTGATAGGGGAAGTACAGCATATCAATGCAAAAGAAAAGGCTGAGGTATTTCTGACAATCATCAGCCAGACATGTCAAATGAATGATCTAGCCAGTCTTCAGCAAATTTGAAGCAGTCAAATTTGACTGTCCTTGTCATCACACATTTGACTGTGTGCATCCTCAAGGAGCCCCAACAAAATTAGATTAAGTAGGAATCAATGAGGAAACTCTCTAGTGGTTGGTGTTCTACCAAGGACAAAGTAAGATGATTGTTGCTATTGGACATCAGTCATTTCAGATCTAGAATATCCTTGTAGGAGTTTCCCATGGCAGTGTCCTATATCCAACCATTCTTCAGGACTGACATGTCCTCTATCATGAAGTCAGAAATAGGCATTTTGGCTAACTATTTTGTGATGCACAACACCATTTGCAACTCCTCAGATACTAAAGCATACCTAATTACAGTAAGACTTGGACAATGCTTGGACCAAGGTCGTAATAAGAGTAAGAACTGAGTGAGTCTGGTGAAGCCCAAACTGAGCATCAGTGAGCATATTATTGTTAATACTGCTCTGACACAGAAGGTGAGAGGCCAGGTCAGTAATTCACCTCCTCACTCCCCAAATCCTGTCAACCAGCTATATGGCACACGTCAGGTGTATGTCTTTATTTACTGTAAGGACAAGAGCAGCAGATGCATATGAACATAAGAATTAGCAGGAGGAGGCCATCTGGTCCCTGCAGTCATTATGGCTGATCTTTTCATGGGTTCAGCTCCACTTACCCACTTGTTCACATAATCCTTAATTCCTTACCTGTTCAAAAATCTATCTTTGCCTTAAAAACATTCACTGAGGTAGCCTCAACTGCTTCACTAAGGAATTCCACTGATTCAAAACCCTATGGAAAAGGTTGTTCTTCCTCAGCTTAGTCCTTCACGTTGTTCCCCTTATTTTGAGGCTATGACCCCTAGTTCTAGTTTCATCCACCAGCGAAAACTACCTCCCTGCTTCTATCTTACCTATTCCCTCCATAATTTTATATATTTCTATAAGATCCCCTCATTCTTTTAAATTCAAATGAGTAGTCCTAGTTTACTCAATCTCACCTCATAAGCTGTCCCTAGAAGATCTTTTAGAACAGAGATAAAGAGAAATGTCTTCAGCCAGAGAGTGGTGAATCTATGGAATTCATTGCCACAGAAGGCTGTAGAGGTCAGGTCATTTAATATATTTAAGGCGGAGATACATAGGTTCTTGATTGTAAAGGAAATCAGTGGTTACGGGGACAAAGCAGGAGAATGGATTTGAGAAACTGATCAGCCATGATTGAATGGCAGAGCAGACTCAGTGGGCTGAATGGCCTAATTTCTGCTTCTGTGTCTTATGGTCTTAAGCTAACCTCCTCGGCTCCAGAATCAACCTAGTGAACATCTGCTGCCTCCCCTCCAGAACCAGTACATCGTTTCTCAAGTAAGGAGACCAAAACTGTACACTGTACTCCAGGTGTGGCCTCACCTCCAGGTGTGCGCCGGATACAGCTGCAGCATAATCTCCCTGTCTTTAAATTCCATCCCTTTAGCAAAGACGGACAATATTCCATTTGCCTGCTGCACCTGCGAATCAACATTTTGTGATTCAAGTACATCCAGGTCCCTCTGCAAAGCAGCATGCTGCAAGTTTTCACTATTTAAATAATTGTCCATTTTGCTGTTTTTCCTACCAAAACGGATGACTGCGCATTTATCAGTGTTGTATTCCATCTGCCAGACCCTTGCTGACTCTCTTAACCTATCTATATCCCTCCACAGACCTTCAGTGCCCTCTGCATACTTTGCTCCTCCACTCACCTTAGTGTCATCTACGAACTTTGACACACTATACTTGGTCCTCAACTGCAATATCATCTAGTAAATTGCAAACAATTGAGGTCCCAATACTGGTCCCTGAGGCACACCACTAGCCACTGATTTCCAACCAGATCACTCGTTTATCACCATTCTTTGTTTTCTGTTAGTTAACCAATCCTCTATCTATCCTAATATACTACCCATAACATTACACATGTTTATCTTATGCAGCAGCCTTTTTAGATTAGATTAGATTCCCTACAGTGTGGAATCAGGCCCTTCGGCCCAATCAGTCCACACCGACCCTCCGAAGAGCAACCCAACCAGTCCCACTTCCCTCTGACTAATGCACCTTACACTATGGGCAATTTAGCGTGGCCAATTCACCTGACTTGCACATCTTTGGACTATGAGAGGAAACCGGAGCACCTGGAGGAAACGCACACAGACACGGGGAGAACATGCAAACTCCACACAGACAGTTGCCCAAGACTGGAATCGAACTTGGGACCCTGGCACTGTGAGGTAGCAGTGCTAACCACTGAGCCACCATGCCTTTGTTGAATGCCTTCAGAAATCCAGAGATACCATATTCTCCAGTTCCCCATTGTCCAAGGTGCTCATGATGTCCTCAAAGAATTCCAGTAAAATTGTTAAATATGGTCTGCCTCTCATGAACACATGCTGCATCTGCCAAGGGAATTTCTATCCAGATGTCCTGCTATTTCTTCCTTAATGTATTTCCTCACCACAGAAGGTAAGTTAATGAGTCCATAGTTACCAGCCTTTTGTTTATTTCTTTTTTTTAAACATTTGCTGTTTTTCAATCTGCGGGAATGGCCCCAGAGTCCAGTGAATTTTGGCAAATTACCAGGAATGCATTTGCTATTTCACCTGCCATCTTTTTAATAACCTGGAATGCATTCCTTCAGGGCCAGGAGATTTGTCTACATGACAACATCACTATCCACTCCATGTCACACACCATCCTTGATTGCTGGGTCAAAATCAGGGAATTCCCTCCATCACGGCATTGTGGGTCTACCTTTACCAAATGGATTGTAGTGGCTCAAGAAGGCAGCTTAACACCACCTTCTCAACTGCAACTAGGAATGAACAATAATTGCTGGTTCAGCATGAAAACCCATCTCCCTTAGATAAAACAAATAACCACTTCATTGGTGGTTCAGCTTTGACCTTTGTGCTCAAGCTGTTTGCTTGTTTTTCAAACTCAGAAGCTTATTACTCAAGCAAGTTTGTAATCAACAAAGCCACTGATGACACTTCATATTGAAGATCTGACAGTATTTCAAAATCCTATATATTAGGGTTAATTTTGTGAGGCTACTTTGCTAGCTGCTAATATGTATCATAAATGCAAGAATGTGCTTTCTGAGATTTTTCTATAATTACGACCAGTAATTTGAGAAGACTGTTAGTGTGAACTTCCTACTTTGTTTCAATTAACAGCAATTAACTCATGTCATAGAGCCAAAGCAATAAAAATAATATGGGCAGAAGGTTCTGGTTCGTTTGTAATGGACAAAGTGAAAACTAAACTTGTCATGCATTTTAAGTACTAGAAAATAGTTCATTTATCATTTTATATCTAAAAATTTAGAACTTGAGTAAAACAGTGTAATTATTTGAATTTATGAAACTGACATATTGTAAAATATTTATAGAGTATAAAATACTAGCGATAAAAAACTACCGAGGCCTGAAATTATTTGCAGCTGTTAGCGAGTATTATTCAAAACATTATGATTCTACCACTTTGCAATTTTGTCCAAAGTGCTTTACATTGTTGCCATCGTTTATCTACATTTGGCACTAAATGGAATATTGTGCTCTTATTTTTAAAAACATGAAAGCTACAGGTTTGTTTTATTTTTATTCAGAAGAATGAGACTCATTCAAATCATAAGAAAATTGAATTCAAATAAAACAGCTGGCTTTTGTTCTCCTACAAACAGGTATCCAAATGTATTGAATGCACTGCCTGGAAATGTGCTGGAAGCAAGTTCAATTGACACATTTGAAAGGGCAATGGATAATTATTTGAATTTAAATGGCATGCAGTGAAATGGAGAAAAGGCATTAGGTAACAGAACCACTTCAGCCATGATGGGCAGAATGGCTTGGTTCTGTCGGTAACAATTCTTGAGTTTCTGTGAAATTAAACCATTGCACTCTTGCCACGCTTTGAGATTAAACATAGGTATTGTTCCAATTTGTACTTACGCAATATTGAAACACAACAAGTTTAAACCAATATTATTATTCAATGTTGGCATTCCTCTTGTTATGGATCCGGCCAGATCCCCTCAAAACATTTCAGGAAAATAGCCTGGACCCTAACTTTGCTCATTGTTTTAAGCAGGTGTATAGTGGATATAGGAGTGATGCAGCAGGCCCAATCAGTTTCAGTTTTAAACAAAACAATTTATTTGCACGATTACCAAATGAAACACAACCAAAATAGAACAGAATGTGGATTAAGTATTTAAAAATCCAATCGACTCTGTAGCAACTTAAAGATGCTGTTCTAAATATTTGCAACACCCTCATAAACATCCCTTGGCATAAAAGGTAAAATCAAACACAGGGTCTAACAGGAGAGAGAGAGAGAGAGAGAGATGGCTGATAGCTACATGGAAGGTGTTCCATGCAAATCTGTTTCTTTGGATTCCCAGCTAACAACTGACCAGCAGCTCTGAACAACCAGACTGCAAAAACCAAAACAAACCAGAGAAAAGCTGAGCTGGAAGAACTAGCCACTCCCCTTTTAATGTCCAAGTATTGTTTTAAAAATGTGAACGTCTTTGTCTGCCGTATCTGTTAGATAGAACCAAATTGGTCCTAAAACCCATTCAAACCAGAGACATCGGAATCTATGTTTTTTTACGACCACTCAGTGGAAAAAAAATGGACAACATAACCTTGTTAAAGAAGCAGTATCATCACACTCTGGACCATTGTAATGCAATTCAGTGGATCATCAATGTAAATCTTTTCTATTCAGACAGCTTTAGGTAACTGATAGTGCCATTATGTGCATTATTATTTGTATGTTTTCAATTCAACCTTAAAATTCTATTCATACCAAAAGCCTATTTCCAAAAGCAGAACCATATGAGATATAAACTGAAAATTCAACTCTTACATCGAATATCAATAGGATAGCTTGATATAACAGCATTGCTGATTTTAGAGATAGACTTTTATAAGTAACTAGGGATAGAGAAAGGCTGGAGAGGCTCTCATATGCATGATGGAAGAAGCTGAGTTCTAGTACTAATCATGAGGCCAAGGGAAATGGATGCACATGAAACCAGAGTCAGAAAATAGAGATTTTAGGATGGAATGTAGGGTGCAAAAAACGCTATGCTTGCTCCATTGTGGCTAATCCCCTTACTCAGACATTGTGTGTCCTCCCCTTATTTAGTCACCGTGCCTCTTCCCTCCAAAGCTGGAGTTATCACTCCTTCCTCAAGCATTGTTTTGTGTGAGGTGGTTTCAGAAGTCATTGTTGGGTAGGACTTTCTGTGGAGAGCTCACTTTCTCCTACCTCTGCTCAGAACTTCTCCTCTCTGAAGTCATAGTTCCATTTTCCTATTGTATTACAGCCACAGAAATGTAGCCCACTTTTTGTCCGCAAGTCATAAAGCTGCTCAGTATTTCAGGTGAAGTCTCATCAAGATTCAATGTAATTGCAGCAATATATCCTTACTTCTGTACTCAAATCCTGAGTATGATGATGAAGACCAATGTACCATTTCCCTTCCCAATTGCTTACTTCATGGGGATGCTGTTTTAATCACTAATGGACAAAAACATTCAGGTCCCTTTGGATACCTGCAATTCTCAACTTCTCAGTATCTAAGCAATATTTTGCCTTTATTTCTACCATCAGTGAATATATTTACGCATATTATATTCCATTTGTCATTTGCCGTGTTCTAGTTTATTCACTTAGTCTGTCCAAGTCCTCTTAAAGCCTCCTTGCATTGTCCTCCTAACTGAGTTTTGGGCTATCAGCAAAATAGGAAATACTAAAACTGGTTTTCACATCTGAATCATTTACATGGATTATGATTTTCTGTGGAACTTGCACTGATTATTGCGGTTTGTCCTGATCAGTATCAAATAGAAAGCTTTGATAAAATGTGCTCTTTTCATAAATGCTAAAATTCTGCAAAGCACTGACACAAATTGGGTGCGGGTACACATGTGTGTGTGATCGCAATCACGTGGTTTTAATTCGAAAGATTTTTTGTCAAAATATGTCACAGCCTATTTCAAAAAGAAAGAATATAAGAAAATTAAATAATATCTGTTCATGAACAAAAAAGGAGAAAAATAAAATAATTTTAATTATCTCTCTGTACGTCTGTCACAGAAATGAAGTATTGAGCAGACCCAGACATTTCCCATGGGTAAGAAGAGGAAATATATCTAAAGGGATTCAAGATGGTGTTTATGCAATTGATTGTACAGTAATTTTGAAGGATAACCTAAGGCACACAATCTGACCCAGTAAGGAGGACAATTATCATAATAAGGATAACCTGCTCTATTGTTATAATATGCATTCACATTTAAGGGGATGTATCTTAGACAACTGTCTTTTACTACCCACCTAAACTGGATATGATGCATTTGTTCTATGATTTGTTTGGCAATATAGATGACCAATTATAGAAATGACACGCATTACACTTAGCCCTAAGTAAATCTATCTTTATATAGTCTCATATATATAAAAAAAATAGACTTTTTTTAACCAATCCTGTTTAACAAAGAATGTAACATCACAGCAGCAGATGGTTACCAAATATAAGAGTTGTTGAAAATCTCAATCAGTAACATTTGGCAGCATAATTTAGAAGATTTGACTGAACAGAACGTGTGCATCAACTCTTCCATGTCAGCTGAATTAACAAATCATCGTGAAAAAGAAACAACTATCAAAAAACCTCAGTGTGTATGGAAATTATATACATTATATCTTTGTACTGGGATTACACTGAGCTCCAGACAGACTGCATCAGGCCCCGGTGAGATTGTTTAAATTTGCCGGAGTGTGTAAATATTTAGACTTTGAATGCAAAGATTAAGCAGTAACATAACCTAAAGAGCTAATTCTTGATTGAGGCTGAATTTTAAGTAAAACTCCACAGACAGAATAAAATCCATTTCTGCTTGCTGCCCTTTCAAGAGGTCAGGGAATATAATATGCATAAATGCAACAGAGACAAGGAAGCAAAATCCATTAGGTAACAGTTCCCAGTTGAAAAAAAAATCATTTTGCATTGATGGCTTTTATTTTTGCAGTTTCCAGCTATTTTCCACAACAAAAATCAGTTTTCTGGGTGGAGATTAAAAACTGAAACTGGACAAGAAACAAAATCAGTATCTAACTGTACCATCACTGCAATCAAACAATGGTCTATGACTAGCTAAGGTAATGTCCACCAAGAGTACAGCAACTGAAAGCTACTTTTACATAGAAAAGCTGGAAGAAACTTGAATAACTGCCAAAAGCTGCTATGAAAATTAAAAATCCTGCAAAATGTTGATAAACGATGACAACATTTCTACTCCTCAATTAGCAAGCAATGGATTAGATTAGATTAGATTAGACTTAGATTAGACTTACAGTGTGGAAACAGGCCCTTCGGCCCAACAAGTCCACACCGACCCGCCGAAGCGAAACCCACCCATACCCCTACATTACCCCTTACCTAACACTACGGGCAATTTTAGCATGGCCAATTCACCTGACCCGCACATCTTTGGACTGTGGGAGGAAACCGGAGCACCCGGAGGAAACCCACGCAGACACGGGGAGAACGTGCAAACTCCACACAGTCAGTCGCCTGAGTCGGGAATTGAACCCGGGTCTTCAGGCGCTGTGAGGCAGCAGTGCTAACCACTGTGCCACCGTGCCGCCCACGGTGGCACAGTGGCACCCAACTGAATCTCCCAACTGAATTTACTTCTCCTGAAAACACATTGAGCAATGCTTCATGGACTTCAATATTTCCAAACCAGATTAACAAGTTTTTAAAATTACAATTGTTATAGACAATGATAGCCTCTGCAGACAAAGCACATCAAGGTTGTTTGAGGATCATCTTAAGAATCCAGAAAAAATGTCAACATTTGAAGACTAATTTTTAGTAAATTTCAATTTCAAAATAAATTGCCTGGAATTCACGTCCTTCTGGCAATAATCAACAGAGACTATTGATCAATTCATAAGTAGATACTGAGAAAAGGGATCTAATTATGAATTCACAGCAGCAAGCTACAGGGTGGAATAACTGAGTTCACAGAGTCATACAGCATGGAAAAAGACCCTTCGGTGCAACTTGTCCATGCTGAACATAATCCCAAATTAAACTAGTCCCATCCAGCTGCTCCTGGCCCATTTCCCCCCAAACCTTTCCTATTCATGTATCTATCCAAATCTTTTTAAATGTTATGATTTGGAGGTGTCGATTTTGGACTGAGGTGTACAAAATTAAAAATCATACAAACACCAGGTTATAGTACAACAGGTTTATTTGGAAGCACTAACTTTTGGAGCACTGTCCCTTTATCAGGTGGTTGCCACCTGATGAAGGAGCAGCGCTGCAAAAACTAGTGCTTCCAAATAAACTTATTGGACTATAACCTGGTATTGTATGATTTTTAACTTTTTAAATGTTGTAATTGTACCCATACCCACCACTTTCTTTGAAGTTCATTCCATACACAAAACCCCTTGTTTAAAAAAAATTGCCTCTTTTTAAAACCTCACCTTAAAAATATGTCCCCTAGTCTTGAAATCCTCCATACTAGGGAAAAGACAACCAACTCTATCTAAATCTCCCCTTATTTTATAAACTTCTATTAGATCCTCTCTCAATCTCCTATACTCCAGTGAAAAAACTCCAGCCTCTCCAGTCTTCCTTTATAACTCAAACCTTCCACACCCAGCAACATCCTTCTGAATGGTTAAATTTCTTCCGAATTCTTTCCGGCTTGATAATACCCTTCCTATAATTGGGCAGCCAGAACTAGACACAGTACTCCAGAAAAAGGCCTTAGCAATGCTGTGTACAACCTCAACATGACTTCTCAACTCCTATATTCTAAGGACTGAGTAATGAAAGCAAGCATACCAAACACCATTTTGATAACGTCCACTTCAATAGCAGCATTCCAAAATGATCTTTTGCATCATCCAAAGTTACACAGTGGAAGCATCTCTACAAACCAGAGCCAAATATCAATGAGTCGATAGCCAATTTATAGCTCATCCATCATAAAGTAAAGTAGCCAAAAAAGGCATATGTCCAAATCAATGCTGCTGATGTGGCCTCATACACGGTTTAAGGAACAACTAACTTTTAATGATGTATGAAAGGCACGGGGTATCAGAGGACACCAGAAGCACTGGAAGAAAATAGAAGCCAAAATATGTGTTCAACATTATATGAAGCCACATTCAAAAGTACAGTATTCTAATCAGGTGCAGCATTCTAAACAACTAAGGGTGTATACCAAACAACAAAATCCAAAATATGAAGTCCACTGTCAATCAAAGATATACGGTCAGGTTATGATGGCCAAACCATTGCTATTCAAGTGAACTGGCATTCTGCACAGTGAACACCAAAAAATGTTTCAACACAGTGGTACCATCAGAAATCATTGTGACCATCAGATTATATGACTGACAGATGAAGGGTCAGCATATCCTTTATGGGAAACTGGAAACATGCAAACATACAAACACCTTTCCACTTCACACACTGAAATTTATGTCCTCACAAGAATGGCAAGTGATGGTTTGGTTCCATCCCTGGGTTCTATTACATTCAAATATCATTATCCTGGATACCATTTACATTTTATAATGGTACAGTTATTGGTCTACCAGCATGCAAAGATATGTCCTTGGTCGCCATATATGATATTGTCAAAAAAAAATCACAAACTACATGGGAAACTATTGGAAACTCTGTATTTATACTGGAAAAAGATCACCCAACTCTGCAGTGGATATCATCCACCAGTAGACTACACAATACTGATTGCACCAAATACATATACTCACTCCAAACTTACAAATGTTATAATCAGGTGCATCCTCAGAGTGGCTCCTGAATTAAGACTTTGCATATGGGCCCATTTGGTCTATTTATGGGCATTTCAAGGGAGTGCGTTGCCATTCAAGGTGAAGACATATACAATCAGTAACTCAAATGTCCACTGTCTTTAACAGCGCAGTGGTCTGCCATAAAAAATTGCACAATGTTTCATCTCTCACAGGTTCAATGCAATCCAACAGGATGCTGAAAATGTGTTGCTAGAAAAACGCAGCAGGTCAGGCAGCATCCAAGGAACAGGAAATTCAACGTTTCGGGCATAAGCCCTTCTTCAGGAATCCAACAGGATGCTCAAGTATTTCAAGGCAATCTCTTAGTCTCCATGCACTCTGAAACATTGAAGACTTACCAATGGTCAAATGGAGTTTCAACCTGCTGGTATCATGAGAGACTTATAGAGTCATAGAGATGTACAGCATGGAAACAGACCATTCAGTCCAACCCGTCCATGCCGACCAGATATCCCAACCCAATCTAGTCCCACTTGCCAGCACTCGGCCCATATCTCTCCACACCCTTCCTATTCATATACCCATCCAAATGCCTCTTAAATGTTGCAATTGTACTAGCCTCTACAACATCCTTTGGCAGCTCATTTCATACACGTACCACCTCTGTGTGAAAAAGTTGCCCCTTATATATCTCTTTTATATTTTTCCCCTCTCACCCTAAACCTATGCCCTCTAGTTCTGGAATCCCCGATCTCCGGGAAAAGACTTTGCCTATTTACCCTATCCATGCCACTCATGATTTTGTAAACCTCCATAAGGTCACCCCTCAACCTCTGACAGTCCAGGGAAAACAGCCCCAGCCTGTTCAACCTCTCCCTATAGTTCAAATCCTCCAACCCTAGCAGCATTCAAGATAATCTTTTCTAAACCCTTTCAAGTTTCTTTGTTACTTCTTCAAAAAATTCAATCAAGTTTGTGAGACATGGTGTCCCATGCACAAAGCCATATTGACTATCTCTAATCAGTCCTTGCCTTTCCAAATACGCGTACATCCTGTCCCTCAGGATTCCCTCCAACAATTGGCCCACCACCGACCTCAGGCTCACTGGCCTATCGTTCCCTGCCTTGTTCTTACCACATTAGCCAACCTCCAGTCTTCTGGCACCTCACCTGTGACTATCGATGATACAAATATCTCAGCAAGAGGCCCAGCAATCACTTCTCTAGCTTCTCACAGAGTTCTAGGGTACACCTCATCAGGTCCTGGTGATTTATCCTGTAATATGGACATTTTGAAGGGTGTCACCATCTATCTCCCTATGTTCTATACCTTCCATATTCTTTTCCACAGTAAATGCTGATGCAAAATACTCGTGTACTCTATCCCACAAAGGCCGCCTTGCTGATTTTTGAGGGGCCCTACTCTCTCCCGAGTTACCCTTTTGTCCTTAATGTATTTGTAAAAACCCTTTGGATTCTCCTTAATTCTTTTTTGCCTTCCTGATTTCCCTCAAGTATACTGCTACTGCCTTTATTGTCTAAGGATTCACTCTATCTATCCTGTCTATACCTGAGATATGCTTCCTTCTTTTTCTTAACCAAACCCTCAACCTCTTTAGTCATCCAGCATTCCCTATGCCTACCAGCCTTCCCTTTCATCCTGACAGGAATATACTTTCTCTGGATTCTCGTTATCTCATTCCAGAAGGCTTCCCATTTTCCAGCTGTCCCTTTACCTGCGAGCATCTGCCTCCAATCAGCGTTTAAAAGTTCTTGCCCATTTCTGTCAAAATTAGCCTTTCTCCAATTTAGAACTTCAACTTTTAGATCTGGTCTATCCTTTTCCATCACTATTTTAAATCTAATGGAATTATGGTCACTGGCCTCAAAGTGCTTCCCCACGGACACCTCAATCGCCTGCCCTGCCTCATTTCCTAACAGTAGGTCAAGTTTTGCACCTTCTCTAGTACCGTACCAGTCTCAGATTGATTTCTTTCCTCACTATCCCCCTGGGTTGCAACCCTGCTTCCTCCCCGTCCCAACCTTACTAGTTTAAATTCTCCCGAGCAGCTCTAGCGAATCTCCCTGCCAGTATATTCATCCTCTTCCAATTTAGGTGCAATCCATTCTTCTTGTACAGGTCACTTTTACCCCAAAAGAGATTCCAATGATCCAAAAATGTGAATCCTTCTCCCATACACCAGCTCCTCCGCCACACATTCTCTTCCTATTCCTGTCCTCACTACCTTGTAGCACAGGGAGTATTCCAGATATTACTATTCTCAAGGACCTCAGTTTTAAATTCCTGCGTAACTCACTGTAATCTCCCTCAGAATCTCAACCTATTCCCTTCCTATGTCAATGGTTCCAATATGGACAATGACCTCTTGCTGGCCCCTCTCCCCTGTGAGAACATTCTGCACCCTCTCTGAGACATCCTTGATCCTGGCACCAGGGAAGCAACATACTATTCTGATTTTTCACTGCTGTCCACAGAAACGTCTGTCTACACCTCAGATTAGAGAATCCCCTAACACAATTGATCTCTTGGAACCCGACGTACCCCTCATTGCATTGGAGTCAGTCTCCATACCAGAAACTTGGCTGTTCGTGCTACGTTCCCCTGAGAATCCATCACCCCCTAGATTTTCCAGAACAGCATACTTGTTTGAAATGGGTATATTCACAAAAGACTCCTGCACTAGCTGCCTACCTCTCTTACCTTTCCTGGAGTTAACCCATCCATGTGACTGTATCTGAGACTTGCCCCCCTTCCTATAACTGCCATCCATCACATACTGTTGCTGTTGCAAATTCCTTATTGCTTCTAACGGTCTCTCCAACCGATCCATTCGATCTGATAAGATTCACAACCAACAGCATTTATTGCAGATATAATCTGCAGTAATCCTTAACTTCTCTTTAAACTCCCAACATCTGACAAGAAACACATATTACTCTACTAAAGGCCATTTTCGCTCCTTCACAATCTACAGACCCAGAAAACAACTCAGTCTTATTTCTCTACAAAATGCTGCCCCAGGTTAGATTAATACTTAAGGCTTATATTTTAAGTTTAATCAAGAGACCTATCTAAAAAAACATATAATCAAGAAAGAACTCACTCTACTCACCACCACAGACTTTCTGTAGGCCACTTAAAACAATTAACTTATCTGATTCTGTGCTGCGAACATCGCCCAAACAGTTCCTCCAAGATCAGATGTGAATTTCACTGTTTGTTAATTTTCCCAGACGCACTCCGATATCCAGCGATACATGAATTCAAAACAGCAAAGGCAGTACTGTGCAGTTTCATTCTCTCTCTCTCCTGGACTGACCTCACCATGTGTTTCCTTTGTCTGTTCTTCTCCCTTTTAAAACTGCTGATAAGCAAATAAAAACCTTGCTGTATTTTTTGAAAAAGGCCCTGTCAGCTGGAAGGCAACACTGTATTCCCGTACGCTCAGCACCAGCTGGTCAGTTGGAACCTTGCATTTCTTCAGTGCACAAGATTCAATGATGATATTTTGATAGCAGGCATAGGAGCTACTAAATCTTAGCATCATTCAATGATGGTTCACCCACTCACTAATTATTGCATTCTTTCTAATGGTCAGAGGACATAAATTGTGACAGTACTTCAAGGTGGGATCATCTGAATTTATCAAGAATTCAATCAGATACACAATTAGATTATTCAGTAGCAAGAACTGCACAAGTAACAAGGTTGAATTGTACTTTCCGCTAAGCAAGAGCTGCTTGCCAAATATCATTACAATCCTAAATAATTAAAGAGAAACATTGGCATAGCAGTGATGCAAATGGACTTAAAATGCAGAGAGGAGACTGTGAGGACTGCAGATGCTGGAGTACCACAGCTGAAAAATGTGGTGCTGGCAAAACACAGCAGGCCAGGCAGCATCCAAGGAGCAGGAGAATCGACATTTCAGACATAGCCCTTCTTCAGGAATGAGGCTGGTGTGCCAAGCGGGTTGAGATAAAAAGGTAGAGGGGAGGGAATTTGGGGGAGAGGCGTTGGGAATATGATAGATGGAAGGAGGTGAGGGTGAGGGTGATAGGCCGGAGAGGGGGTGGGGGCGGAGAGATCGGGAAGAAGATTGCAGGTCAAGAGGGCGGTGCTGAATCCGAGGGCTGGGACTGAGATAAGTTGGGGGGAGGGGAAATGAGGAAGCTGGAGAAATCTACATTCATCCCGTGTGGTTGGAGGGTTCCTAGGCGGAAGATGAGGTCTTCTTCCTCCAGGTGTCATGTGGCCAGGGTGGCAATGGAGGAGGCCAAGGACCTGCATGTCATTGGTGGAGTGGGAGGGGGGACTAAAGTGTTCAGCCATGGGGCAGTTGGGTTCGTTGGTGCAGGTGTCCCAGAGGTGTTCCCTGAAACGTTCCACAAGTAGGCGGCCTGTCTCCTCAGAAGGATTCACACACTGAACAAATGTTTTTTCCTAGTCAGCCCTGCCCCAGGCCACCCCATGGCTGAACACTTTAACTCCCCCTCCCACTCCCCCAATGACATGCAGGTCCTTGGCTTCCTCCATTGCCACACCATGGCCACACGACGCCTGGAGGAAGAGCACCTCATCTTCTGCCTAGAAACCTCCAACCACACGGGATGAATATAGATTTCTCCAGCTTCCTCATTTCCCCCCCTTCACCTTATCTCAGTCCCAACCCTCAGATTCAGCACCGCCCTCTTGACCTGCAATCTTCTTCCCGACCTCTCCGCCCCCACCCCCTCTCCGGCCTATCACCCTCACCATCACCTCCTTCCATCTATCGTATTCCCAGCGCCTCTCCCCCAAATTCCCTCCCACCTACCTTTTACATCAGCCCACCTTGCACACCAGCCTCATTCCTGAAGAAGGGCTTATGCCCAAACGTCGTTTCTCCTGCTCCTCAGATGCTGCCTGGCCTGCTGTGTTTTTCCAGCACCACATTTTTCAACTCTTATAATGCAGAGACCCAGGCAACTTAATAGCTTAGGGACATTGGTTCAAATCTCATGGCAGCACATGATGGAATTTTAAATCAATTCATAAAAATCTGGAATTGAAAGATAGTCTCAGTGATGGTATCCATGAACCTATCATGAGAACCCAATTTAATTACTAATGTTTCTTCGGGGAATGAAATATGCTGTCTTTAACCAGTCTGGTCTATATATGACACTAACTTTACAGAAATGTGGTTGACTTTTAATTGTCCTCTGAAGTACCCAAGCAAGTCACTCAGTTTAAGGGGCAATTCAGGATGTGCAGCAAATTGTTGGCCTTATCAGTGACCTCTAAATCACATGAAAAATAATTAAGAAATATAAGTCTAAACCCAAATCATTCATCATGGAAGCAGATCACAATGAGCTTCTTTCTGGCTTCTTGCACTTGATGATGCATTGTTCAGACATGGTTTTTGGAAGTTCCTCATCATCAATCACCTCATCCCCATGCACATTTTGGAAGACTGCGATCAATGCAACATTTGTCCATTTCCAGGACACACCCCACCTCCACCCCTTCTTTATCAACTCTAGTAATGTAGGGCAGGGAATGCCGCAAGGATGCAGGGACCTTTTCTGGCCTTTATTAAGGCCCTGTTGAAGCAGTACACCTTCTGGATATCAATGGTTGATTCCACTTTGGCTTACATTTAGGAAAATGAGCAGCATTGTGTTTATTCTGTGTTAGTCTGAGGGTTTCGTAAGGGTGCCATAAGTAATATTTCAAGAATTAATCTGTCTCCTGGCAACAATCTCTCTTCATTGACAGGTCCTTGGAAGGATTAAGAAACCAACTCTCCAGTGTATATACATAATGGCATCTACCAGAATATACAATGCAATCTACCAAAATACACAATGCAAACCTCCAAGATTGACATCAATAGTCACATATAATTTGATGGAGTGGAATTCCTTTTTGTGACAAAGTCTGCAGGTTGGTGCTCTCAAAACAAAATGGCTGAATCTGGAAGAAGGCAGCAATGGTGGAGAATCTCTTGCACATCACAAACCACATCCCAGCACGCTTATGGTTTGGAATGCAAAGGTGACAGCTGTGAAGCTTGCCTTCCAATGCTAGCTATGCAAATGTTTGTGATATGAGGACTTCAGATGACCTTTTAAATACATTTATCTGATTATGTTTGCTCAGCTTCCATGATGTGGAAATAGTTCGTATACACAACATAATGGGCACGATTGATTGAAGTCATAATTCTTACCATACATTGAATGACCAGCCAATCAAATGTAAATTGAAGCCTGATGGATGCCATTATTGAATCACTGCTAATGCAGTTTCCTCTATCAGGATCTCAAATTCCAAAGGTTTTACTTCTCTGCCAAAGAAGAGAAGTGTGCACCTTTATTGGGGCTTGAGTGATGTGGGTTATGAAGATATTTGCAATCGAATTAGATGAAAAGCCCAGCAAGGCTTCTCTCGACATTGGGAGCGACTTGCTGCATCTTTTATTCTTTTGTTCAGCAACATGGCAATTTTTTTGCTAGATGGTGGCAAGTTGCTAATTAAGAGGGATTATAGTTTGCCAAATGTTAACTAACAGCTCAGCTTGCCTTGTAAATATTCAATTTCCTATCTTACCAAATGCGCCAAACAAGCCATGCCAAGTATTCTCAACATGAAAGTCAAAGCAGGTAACTGGTGACTTCAGACTACTGCTTATTCCAAAGGACCTCCATGTTGGACATTGAAACTAACATCTCAGGGGATCTTCATATGTGTACTAGTCACATGCACCCAAGTCCAGGGGCACTGGCATCCACCATGTGCCATTCTTTAAGATGCCATTCTCATGGCATACCTCTGATTTAGTTACCGTACACTTCTGTACTTCAATGCTGTACCAGCAACTACCAGCACATAGTGCTCTGTGTGTTTAGGTACACATATCCAGCTCATGGACAAGGCTGCATCTCTGAAATGTCCACTTGCAGTTATAGTGTTCACTCATCCTGCATACCTGGATGCTCATGGCAGCCCTGACTTGCATTGTTGTTTTGCATTTCAGATTTACACTGCAGAGATATCAGACTTACACTGCAGCTGTTTTGCCATGTTGTTTAGCATAAACATGAAGTTTGTCATGGTTATCTGCAGTCTTCAGTCAAGCCATCAGTCAGGGGTCCCAGAAACAGTAGGTCAAGGGCAGCCTCCAATAATACTTTTGGAGCTTCGACACAATCACAATCACTTACAAGAGTGAAAAGCTGGTCTGACATATTTTCAGGGGTGGGAATGTACCATGAAAATATTACCTTACATTAGAGAAATTTTATCATTTAGTCCCTTCAACATGGAAACTGGACATTCAACCTATTGTATCCACCCACACCAACCCTGTGAACAGCATCCCACCCACCCCCACCCCCATCCCCATCCCCATCCCCCTACCCTATCCCTGTAACCCTGCACGCCCCATAGCTAAACTACTTAGACTGCATAACCCTGGATATTGTGGGCAAGTTAGCATGGCCAATTCACCTAAACTGCACATTTTCAGATGGTGGGAGGAAATCGAAGAAGGCAGAGGAAACCCACACAGACATGGCTTGAATGTCAGTTTGCACAGTCGCCTGAAGCTGGAATCGAGCCTGGGTCCCTGGCACTGTTAGGCAGCAGTGCTAACCACTAAGCCACATAGACAAAGCATACAAATCTGAACATGTCTTTCCTGTAAAGGATGTTGTGGCAAATGACATAATAGTATTTGAAGAGTTAATTATAGTATTTGGACAGTGACAGTAACACTGACAGTGACAGTGATAGCAGACCTAAAGTATTTTGTTGGATACAAACAGTTCAATGGCATAACATGTACTTGCCCTACATTCCTTTATCACAAAGTTATTGTTCAGCAGTGACTAATATTCCAGCCTGGCACCATTAAGGAAAAAAAGCAGTCAAGTTAAGGGTAGAAGCAACGAACAACTGAAATAGTTTCCAAATGCACAATATGGACTTCTCAAAAAAATTCATTAATTGATTTAATTAAATTACAATTAATAGTTTTTTTTAACATGGGCTGTTAAGCTGCAAGCTTTAATTGTCTTGATTTGCCACCTCATCAATGAGAAAAAAAAGCCTTCCTGCCTTAGTATCTTTCCAAGGGACTGCGGTAGGCACCAGCTGGATAAATACTGCAATGCAGCAGAAGTTTAATTTACTGTAATCCTCAAAGATTCAACACTGTTGCCTATCTTCTGCCAAGAAAATGTAATAAATTGTTCAGAGAAAATACCAGGACGATAACTAAATGTTCACTTTAGCAGGCTCAATTAGGATAAATTGGGAATAAGGTTTGAGATAACAAAAGAATAAATTTAATGTAAGGTACTGATTGAAACAGCTAAAACTTTTGGGTTTGCAAACAGCTCATATGTGTGATCTACCATTTCTTAACATACTCTGGTGAAAATCTAAGGACCTTACTGTGAATATATTATATCAAGATTTTTAAATCTTTACAGCTAAATTAAATATTAAATGATAGGCTATTATAAAATAATTTTATTGATCACTTCCTTGACCTGAATTTAATGCATTGCTCTAGTACTTTTTAATATGTGAAATAAC
Organism: Hemiscyllium ocellatum; assembly: GCF_020745735.1. NCBI lineage: Eukaryota > Metazoa > Chordata > Chondrichthyes > Orectolobiformes > Hemiscylliidae > Hemiscyllium > Hemiscyllium ocellatum. The sequence continues at coordinate 61,606,702 of NC_083406.1, read as the reverse complement.
CTTAAGGCAAAATTATTCCCTCCTGTCATTTGCATTACCACGGTAACTCACACTGATCTATTTCAGAGTGAACACAGCTCAGTTTAAATCATCTAGAAAGACTGAATCATTTCGACTCAGCCCCAGGTTTTTTGCATTCGATTTACTATACTTAATCTCTTGAAGTGAATGACTGAGGCTGCAATGTAGATCTACAAGTGGCAGCCTATTGATTTTGATCAGCAACTCCCTTCAGGTGCAAGCTTAGACAATAAGCATTGATTTGGGTGACACCATTTGGGTCAAAGTATTCAAGTCCAATCGAATCTTCACAATAACTACATTCATACATTTCTATTAGAGTCACAACACAGTGGAAAGGGATCTGGTTGTGCTATCCTCCTAATCCTGATTAATATGATGACTAATCATAAGCACAGCTCATATTGAGAAAGTGGAATATGCTTCCACAGTGCCACACTTGCTTTTTAAAACAAATCCGCTACAATAACTATTAAATGCTACAACAAAGCATTAACAGATTCGTGTTTAAAACAGTTGTGATGTTGCAAATGCATGACGATACAGCTGTATTTCCTCTGAGTTCTTTCTGAAGGCATTTTGTGACAGCAATATGTTTTCAATTACAATACACGGAATAATTTCCAAGCTCTATTAGAAAAAAAAATTGTAATGTCTGTCATATTTCTGAAATCATCACTGCACAAAAAAGTACATAATTTCTCTGGAAACCAATTTTCATTTCAAAAAAATAACTATATCAAATATTATTCAAGATTATATTGATATTCCAAAACTATCACACAGTACACATCTCCTCACTGGTTTTGGAAAATACATTAGCTAGTGTGTAAAATAGCCATGGATACTATAAAACCTTGCGGTTAGCAATGATCAATTTTGAACTGCAAATTACAAGAAAGCATGCATGTGGGCATCAGGTGACAGTAAAGCTCACAGCCACTACACATCTTCTGCTGAACAAGTTGAAGGCTTAGGCTTCCATTTGGTATACAGAAAATAAAATACACTACTATCTCTGCATAATTAGCACATTAAAAAAAAAATTCCACCCTATCAACTTCCTCAGCAGCCAGCAAGGATGAAGATGACCATATTTTTAACATTGATATCAATATTAGCCAAGTAGATTTATCAAACCTATGTATTTAAATGTACAGATCCAATTTAATAGGTTCTGAGCTAAGTCCAAAATGCAAACTAAAGACTCAGACATGAGTGGGACAGATGTTGGTAAAGTGTTGGAAAAGGTTATAAGAGATAGCATTTATAATCATCCAGAAAAGAATAATTTGATTAGGGATAGTCAGCATGGTTTTGTGAAGGGTAGGTTGTGCCTCACAAATCTTATTAAGTTCTTTGAGAAGGTGACCAAACAGGTAGATGAGAGTAAACTGGTTGATGTGGTGTATATGGATTTCAGCAAGCCGTTTGATTAGGTTCCCCACAGTAGGCTATTGTACAAAATGCAGAGGAATGGGATTGTGGGAGATATAGCAGTTTGGATCAGTAATTGGCTTGCTGAAAGAAGACAGAGGATGGTGGTTGATGGGAAATGTTCATCCTGGAGTCCAGTTACCAGTGGTGTACCGCAAGGGTCGGTATTGGGTCCACTGCTGTTCGTCATTTTTATAAACGACCTGGATGAGGGCGTGGGGGGTTAGTAAATTTGCAGAAGACACAAAGGTCGGTGGAGTTGTGGATAGTGACGAAGGATGTTGTAGGTTACAGAGAGACATGGATAAGCTGCAGAGCTGGGCTGAGAGGTGGCAAATGGAGTTTAATGCAGACAAGTTTGAGGTGATTCACTTTGGTCGGAGTGACTGGAATGCAAAGTACTGTGCTAATGGTAAGATTCTTGGTAGTGTAGATGAGCAGAGAGATCTCGGTGTCCAGGTACACAGATCCCTAAAAGTTGCCACCCAGGTTGACAGGGTTGTTAAGAAGGCATACAGTGTTTTAGCTTTTATTAATAGAGGGATCGAGTTCCAGAACCATGAGGTTATGCTACAGCTGTGCGAAACACTGGTGCAGCCGCACTTGGAGTATTGTGTACAGTTCTGGTCACTGCATTATTAGGAGGATGTGGAAGCTTTGGAAAGAGTGCAGAGGAGATTTACTAGGATGTTGTCTGGTATGGAGGGAAGATCTTACGAGGAAAGGCTGAAGGACTTGAGGCTGTTTTCATTAGAGAGAAGAAGGTTGAGAGGTGACTTAATAGAGACATATAAGATAATCAGAGGGTTAGATAGGGTGGACAGGGAGAGCCTTTTTCCAAGAATGGTGACGGCGAGCACAAGGGGGCATAGCTTTAAATTGAGGGGTGATAGATATAGGACAGATGTCAGAGGTAGTTTCTTTACTCAGAGAGTAGTAAGGGTATGGAATACTTTGCCTGCAACGGTAGTAGATTTGCCAACTTTAAGTACATTTAAGTTGTCATTGGACAAACATATGGATGTACATGGAATAGTGTAGGGTAGATGGGCTTCAGATTGGTATGACAGGTCGGCGCAACATCGAGGGCCGAAGGGCCTGTACTGCGCTGTAATGTTCTATGTTCTAGATGGTGCTTTGAAGATGGGATAAGTGAGCGTTGCGTGTTGGGATTGTCAATGTCTTATCTTAGCCTTGTATGTTCCTAGTGAATTGTCATAATGTTTTGGTGCATTCACAAATGAACCTTCACCATTTCAGTTTGTCCAAGCCAAAGTGTCCCTGACTTCTTCGGGGTGCTTGGAAGAAATGTCTACAACGTTTCTGCTGACTTCCTGGGAGTCTGTTGCCATGACTGAGGTCTAAGTAGAGCAGTCTTTTTAGGAGTCAGGCATATGAGCCACATTTCTACTCGTATGTTCAGTATATATTAAACTTAGAAAGATTTACAATACAAAGATAAATGCTTATTTAGCAAAGCTTTTATCCTAAAAGTATACATTGAATTAAACTATAAAGTAAATTTTATAATCCTGATCTTGCAATGCATAAAACAAGAATTATTTTCCACCTAAATGTCATAAAGTATATTCATTTTGTCTTGCCCTTTTATGGTCAACTATACCAAAAATGCTAAAGTAGACATTGAAATCTCATGACTTACAGTGGCACTTATTACTCAGTTTTACTTACTATCAAGGACAATTATTATAGGGATCCCCAATTATTCATATGAAGGCAATGGCTAATGAAATGACAACACTAATAAAAAAAACTTGTTCTTTGCCACTTTTATGTTCTAAATTAGAAGCCTTCTACTTAATTGCCAACAGCAATGTGTGTAAAGATATTCAAGTTTTATCATTGCCAAATATAATGTTAATTCTATTTATATTTCCTTATTTTTTAACCACATTTTTAACATTAATATTAACATTAGCCAAGTAGATTTATCAAACCTGTGTAAATAAATGCAGAGATCCATTATTTACTTAACATATTCTTGATAATGCAAAAATACTCAGTTTGTTGTAAATAGACATAGACCATTGTAAAACTTAGATTTTTTTCAACCAATTTTTTAGGCAAAGTAAAGGGTCAGCCTTTTCCTGAGAAATTTGTAAGCCTGTTACATATGGATGCAAATAGTATTCTGTATATGGATTGGCCAGTAGCCCCTGTCCTATTTTTAAAAACGTGATGTGTGTACCATGGTGAGACCCAGTGTGTTGTAATGGATAGGTTGAGCTGTTTAGCTCTGAGACCCTTGTAGCAGGGTTAGATCAACAAATTATTAAGTTATGGTTGTGTCTCCTCAGGGTTACTGTGATTTCATGCAAATAGAGTTTCAAGCAGCTGCAAGTGAACAATCATATATACTCTGAGGCGTTCCCTGATTGCAATAGAAGATACAACCTCATATTACGATATGAGTGAAGAAGTCCCGGAATGGGGGAGACTGTAGGTAGTGAATGGACTTTGATCTCTGAAAATCTAAGCTTTTTTTACCTGGAGAATGTGAAATTTTACATCAAAAGTTATGGTCAACATTTACATAGAATGTATGTTTACATGGATATAAGGAGTAATTAAACCTTTCAAGATTGTATTTAGGCAAATTCAGCAGAAATTAAATTTTCCAGCAATAACACTAAACCAGCTGCCATACTGTATTGCTTTTCCTGCCAAATGGATGTTATTGTTAGAAGAGAAACAAAACTCTAAAAATTTACAGTAGAACTGATGTTAGATTTTTGCAAAGAAGTCTGTTAAGCTGGATGAAGATGTCACATTATTAGCAGCAAGGTACCATAGCCTCCCCAGACCATTGGGCTGCTCTCTTCTTGGACAGAAATCGAGAGAGAGCGAGAGACCAAAAGAGAGAGAGAGCAAGAATAAGAGTGAGATGGTGGTGGCGCTGAGGGTCACCATGCCACAAGCAAAGGGAGAAATTGAGAAGGAGACCCTTTCATAGAAAATTCAGCCAGCGTGGGAACTGAACTCTGCGTCACATACCAATCATCCAACCAACTCTGCTAACCAATCCCTGGCAGTAGAAGGTGAAACACAGAGGCAATGGAGATCAAAATTGCTAAAACCAAAGTACCAGTGAGAAAATGTTTTGGGCTATCAACTCAAGGTGAGCTGATGGCACTGTAAGTAATTAAGTGTGTTACATGAAATTCTAATGTGAAAGTAGGAACTTTCACTATCAGAAAGGTAATGGCAAAGTCTAAGGAAAATCTAAAAATAAGTGCATTTAATTTACTATTATAAACGGCATTCCTTACCACAAGTTAAGCTAATTGAGAATAAGTGGTTATTGTTACCAAGTTATATTTAGATTTAACACATTGACTAAGTATTTTGTTATGATCCTGTTTAGAGATTGTTAGCATTTAAAAAAGAAATCTGAACACACATCTACCCAATAGACCAAACAATTTCATAGTTATTAATAAGAAAACACTCAATGTATATATAAGAGAGAAATTAAAACTAACACTACAAACTTAACACAATAGGTTATGAAGACATGCCATTAACTGGGTTCAACTCTTGACTCCTCTTTCCAGAATTCCCTCATTTCATGAAATCTTGAATGTTCATTCCTTTTCCTAGGACCAACCCAAAATTATGCCAAAGCTGGCTTTCTCCAGGTACAAGATATGTGGAATCTTTCCATTCACTTTTGACTAAGTGATCTTCCAATTCGCTTTGTGTGAGAACACACAAACAGGCACTTTGTGTACACTTTGGCTTCTTCCCTTTGGATACAAACAGATTGATTGCTCCCAGTGTGCTTCCATAACTTCTGTAAGGTTATTTCAAAGCTAACTTTTCAAGCTGAATGCCATGGGCACCCGCATGGGCTCCAGCTATGCCTGCCTCTTCGTAGGATATGTGGAACAGTCCGTCTTCCGCAGCTACACTGGTACCACTCCCCACCTTTTCCTCTGCTACATTGATGACTGTATCGGCGCTGCCTCGTGCTCCCACGAGGTGGTTGAACAGTTCTTCCACTTTACCAACACCTTCCACCCAGACCTCAAATTTACCTGAAAATGTGTTGCTGGTTAAAGCACAGCAGGTTAGGCAGCATCCAAGGAACAGGAAATTCGACGTTTCGGGCCAGAGCCCTTCATCAGGAAGGGCTCTGGCCCGAAACGTCGAATTTCCTGTTCCTTGGATGCTGCCTAACCTGCTGTGCTTTAACCAGCAACACATTTTCAGCTCTGATCTCCAGCATCTGCAGACCTCACTTTTTACTCAAATTTACCTGGACCATCTCAGACTCCTCCCTCCCCTTCCTAGACCTTTCCATTTCTATCTCGGGCGACTGAATCAACACGGACATTTACTATAAACCGACTGACTCCCACAGCTACCTAGACTACACCTCATCCCACCCTGCCCCCTGTAAAAACGCAATCCCATACTCCCAATTCCTTTGTCTCCGCTGCATATGCTCCCAAGAAGACCAGTTCCAATATCGTACAACCCAAATGGTCTCCTTCTTCAAAGACCGCAATTTCCCCCCAGACATGATAGACGATGCCCTCCACCGCATCTCCTCACTTCCCGCTCCTTCGCCCTTGAGCCCAGCCCCTCCAATCGCCACCAGGACAAAACCCCACCGGTCCTCACCTACCACCCCACCAACCTCCACATACATCGTATCATCCGTCGTCATTTCCGCCACCTCCAAACGGACCCCATCACCAGAGATATATTTCCCTCTCCTCCCCTATCAGCGTTCCGAAAAGACCACTCCCTCGGTGACTCCATCATCAGGTCCACACCCCCCATCAACCCAACCTCCACTCCCGGCACCTTCCCCTGCAACCGCAAGAAATGCAAAACTTGCGCCCACACCTCCCTCCTTACTTCCCTCCAAGGCCCCAAGGGATCCTTCCATATCCACCACAAATTCACCTGCACCTCCACACACATCATTTACTGCATCCGCTGCACTCGATGTGGCCTCCTCTATATTGGGGAGACAGGCCGCCTACTTGCGGAACGTTTCAGAGAACACCTCTGGGGCACCCGGACCAACAAACCCAACCACCCTGTGGCTCAAAACTTCAACTCCCCCTCCCACTCCACCAAGGACACGCAGGTCCTTGGACTCCTCCATCGCCAATCCATAGCAACACGATAGCTGGAGGAAGAGCGCCTCATCTTCCACCTAGGAATCCTCCAACCACAAGGGATGAACTCAGACTTCTCCAGTTTCCTCATTTCCCCTTCCCCCACCTTGTCTCAGTCAAATCCCTCGGACGCAGCACTGCCTTCCTAACCTGCAATCTTCTTCCTCTCCGCCCCCACCCCCACTCCGACCTATCACCCTCACCTTGACCTCCTTCCACCTATCGCATTTCCAACGCCCCTCCCCCAAGTCCCTCCTCCCTACCTTTTAGCTTAACCTGCTGGACACACTTTCCTCATTCCTGAAAAAGGGCTCATGCCTGAAATGTCGATTTTCCTGCTCTTTGGATGCTGCCTGACCTGCTGCGCTTTTCCAACAACACATTTTCAGCTCTGAATGCTTCCTGCCACAAGGATCAATGAAGACATTGTAGACAACTTCTTCGATAGCTGTAAACTAATCAAATCAATAAACATCTTGCATTCTCTTCATGAATTCCAAATTGAGATTGAGTTCCCACACACATTCTACAGGTTGAATGATAAATTTAGCAATTTTATTTCTTAAATTCTGGCTTGATTAAGACTTATTATCCTTGGTTGGATTGTTCCTGTTCAGTGTATTGTTGACTACATAAAACCCCATCTGCAACTACTGTCATTTCCCAAACTGAACTGCTTCCTTCTGTCAAGTAAAAAATGAGGTCTGCAGATGCTGGAGATCATAGCTGCAAATGTGTTGCTGGTCAAAGCACAGCAGGCCAGGCAGCATCTTAGGAATAGAGAATTCGACGTTTCGAGCATAAGCCCTTCATCAGGAATAAGAGAGAGAGCCAAGCAGGCTTAGATAAAAGGTAGGGAGGAGGGACTGGGGGGAGGGGCGATGGAGGTGGGATAGGTGGAAGGAGGTCAAGGTGAGGGTGATAGGCCAGAGTGGGGTGGGGGCGGAGAGGTCAGGAAGAGGATTGCAGGTTAGGAGGGCGGTGCTGAGTTGAGGGAACCGACTGAGACAAGGTGGGGGGAAGGGAAATGAGGAAACTGGAGAAATCTGAATTCATACCTTGTGGTTGGAGGGTTCCCAGGCGGAAGATGAGGCGCTCCTCCTCCAGCCGTCGTGTTGTTGTGTTCTGCCGGTGGAGGAGTCCAAGGACCTGCATGTCCTCGGTGGAGTGGGAGGGAGAGTTAAAGTGTTGAGCCACGGGGTGATTGGGTTGGTTGGTTCGGGCGGCCCGGAGGTGTTCTCTGAAGCGTTCCGCAAGTAAGCGGCCTGTCTCACCAATATAGAGGAGGCCACATCGGGTGCAGCGGATGCAATAGATGATGTGTGTGGAGGTACAGGTGAACTTGTGGCGGATATGGAAGGATCCCTTGGGGCCTTGGAGGGAAGTGAGTGTGGAGGTGTGGGCGCAAGTTTTACATTTCCTGCGGTTGCAGGGGAAGGTGCCGGGGGTGGAGGTTGGGTTGGTGGGGGGTGTGGATCTGATGAGGGAGTCACGAAGGGAATGGTCCTTGCGGAACGCTGATAGGGGAGGGGAGGGAAATATATTCTTGGTGGTGGGGTCCGTTTGGAGGTGGCGGAAATGGCGGCGGATGATACGTTGTATGCGGAGGTTGGTGGGGTGGTAGGTGAGAACCAGTGGGGTTCCGTCTTGGTGGCGGTTGGAGGAGCGGGGCTCAAGGGCGGAGGAGCGGGAAGTGGAGGAGATGCGGTGGAGGGCATCGTCGATCACGTCTGGGGGGAATCTGCGGTCCTTGAAGAAGGAGGCCATCTGGGTTGTGCGGTGTTGGAATTGGTCCTCCTGGGAGCAGATGCGGCGGAGACGAAGGAATTGGGAATATGGGATGGCGTTTTTACAGGGGGCAGGGTGGGAGGAGGTGTAGTCCAGGTAGCTGTGGGAGTCAGTCGGTTTATAATAGATGTCTGTGTTGAGTTGGTCGCCTGAGATAGAAATGGAAAGGTCTAGGAAGGGGAGGGAGGAGTCTGAGACAGTCCAGGTGAATTTGAGGTCGGGATGGAAGGTGTTAGTAAAGTTGATGAACTGTTCAACCTCCTCGTGGGAGCACGAGGCAGCGCCGATACAGTCATCGATGTAGCGGAGGAAAAGGTGGGGGGTGGTGCCAGTGTAGTTGCAGAAGATGGACTGTTCCACATATCCTACGAAGAGGCAGGCATAGCTGGGGCCCATGCGGGTGCCCATGGCAACTCCTTTAGTTTGGAGGAAGTGGGAGGATTGAAAAGAGAAGTTATTCAGCGTGAGGACCAGTTCAGTCAGTCGAAGGAGGGTGTCAGTGGAAGGGTACTGGTTGGTGCGGCGGGAAAGGAAGAAGCGGAGGGCTTTGAGTCCTTCGTGATGGGGGATGGAGGTGTACAGGGACTGGATGTCCATCGTGAAAATAAGGCGTTGGGGACCGGGGAAGCGAAAATCCTGGAGGAGGTGGAGGGCGTGGGTGGTGTCCCGAACGTAGGTGGGGAGTTCTTGGACTAAAGGGGACAGGACCGTGTCGAGGTATTGGGAGATGAGTTCGGTGGGGCAGGAGCAGGCTGAGACAATGGGTCGGCCGGGGCAGGCAGGTTTGTGGATTTTGGGCAGGAGGTAGAAACGGGCGGTGCGGGGTTGTGGGACTATGAGGTTGGAGGCGGTGGATGGGAGATCCCCTGAGGTGATGAGGTCCTGGATGGTCTGGGAGATGATGGTTTGGTGGTGGGAGGTGGGGTCGTGGTCAAGGGGGCAATAAAAGGAGGCGTCCGCGAGCTGGCGTTTGGCTTCAGCGGTATACAGGTCAGTGCACCAAACTACCACCGCGCCTCCCTTGTCTGCGGGTTTGATGGTGAGGTTGGGATTGGAGCGGAGGGAGTGGAGGGCTGCACGTTCTGAGGGTGAGAGGTTGGAGTGGGTGAGAGGGGTGGACAGGTTGAGTCGGTTAATGTCACGGCGGCAGTTGGCTATAAAGAGGTCGAGGGCGGGTAGGAGGCCAGCACGGGGTGTCCAGGTGGATGGGGTGTGTTGGAGGCGGGAGAAGGGGTCGTCAGAGGGTGGGCGGGAGTCTTGGTTGTGAAAGTAGGCACGGAGGCGATACAGGTCAGTGCGCCAAATTACCACCGCGCCGCAGGTCAGTGCGCCAAACTACCACCGCGCCACAGGTCAGTGCGCCAAACTACCACCGCGCCACAAGTTCACCTGTACCTCCACACACATCATCTATTGCATCCGCTGCACCCGATGTGGCCTCCTCTATATTGGTGAGACAGGCCGCTTACTTGCGGAACGCTTCAGAGAACTCCTCCGGGCCGCCCGAACCAACCAACCCAATCACCCCGTGGCTCAACACTTTAACTCTCCCTCCCACTCCACCGAGGACATGCAAGTCCTTGGACTCCTCCACCGGCAGAACACAACAACACGACGGCTGGAGGAGGAGCACCTCATCTTCCGCCTGGGAACCCTCCAACCACAAGGTATGAATTCAGATTTCTCCAGTTTCCTCATTTCCCCTCCCCCCACCTTGTCTCAGTCGGTTCCCTCAACTCAGCACCGCCCTCCTAACCTGCAATCCTCTTCCTGACCTCTCCGCCCCCACCCCACTCCGGCCTATCACCCTCACCTTGACCTCCTTCCACCTATCCCACCTCCATCGCCCCTCCCCCCAGTCCCTCCTCCCTACCTTTTATCTTAGCCTGCTTGGCTCTCTCTCTTATTCCTGATGAAGGGCTTATGCTCGAAACGTCGAATTCTCTATTCCTAAGATGCTGCCTGGCCTGCTGTGCTTTGACCAGCAACACATTTGCAGCTGCTTCCTTCTGTCAGCAACATACAAATCTAAAATAAATAAAAGGATCTTTTACCTTCACATTCCATCTCCATGATGATACGGTATGCCAATGGATGCCCGTAAACAGGCATGTTTTTTTTTACTTTCCATGGCAATCTTTGGTTCGGCAACCTATGAGAATGATTTATCTCCAGACTCCCTGGCTTCACTAAAAACTTACAAATGGATCACTCATTGCTCAGGTGTTTTCACTTACAAGCCACACCTTGCAAGACAAAGACAGGCTATCCAGTAAATGTAATAAACGCAATTTGTTTGAGTTGCATTTACTTTAGAATTGCTTTCAAAAGTTGCTTCACCATTTTCTACAATAACAACTTCACTTTTTGAAACTAAGAGTTATATTAAAATACAACTTTTGATTGTAGATAATGAGAACAGCATTATTTTAAAATCAGAGACAATGGATGGAATTGCTGTATTTTAAAAACTAACTATCAACATTCAGTTGTGATTACACTATTGCTTTACAAACAGTGAGGAGGAAGGATAAGATGGCACAGTGCCAGGGTGTATCTGCGGAGTGAGATTTGTTCAAAAGACTGCTGATTGATTTTTGCAGTTGTGGATATTGGACATCATTAGCTAATGACAGTTCTCTGATTGGCTCTTGGACAGGTGAACAGATTGGGTGCTCACTAAAGAGGGAAAGAAACTGAAGAAGCAAGTTTTGTCTCTCTTCAATACAAATGACTAAAACCTGTGGAAAGCCAACTATAATTTTCCCACCAGCTGATGTAAGCTGTTGCCTTTGACTAGTAACTTGAAGACTTTACTATTGCTTTGTCCTTCCTGAAGAGCGTGAATTAGTCCAGAAAGAAGATTGGAGTACAGAAGGTACATTTTCTTGTAATCTGAGTCCATTAGACAGGTAAATTGGGGACTCTAATTAAATTATTAACTTTAATGCAACTGTGGGAATAATGGCGATTGAGTGTAAGTGTACTTTCCGAAGTGAGTTATAATGAAATAGATGGGCACAGCTTTAAACCAATCAATAATGGAGTTCTAAATTGAGTTTCACTCTAAGTAGGATTAAGTAGCCTGTAAAATTGACAACTTTACTAAGATATAAATTTTAAAAAACTATAAAGACATGCTACACCTAAAAATGTTAAACATATGTACTGATCACAAACAAATTATTCCGTGTTTCAGCGCAATCCATCAATGTTATAAAACCTTTGCATTGAAGACACAAATTGGTGTATTTAGATTGGCAACCCAAATATAGACTTTAAAATTCAGATGAAAATGTGTTTGTTTCATAAAAAGTATTTCTAACAAGATGGACTAGTCCTTTACCTCACTAAAAATTAGTTAAAACAACAATACTGACCATTTTGGTAACATTGGTATAAATGAGTCCATTTATATTTAAATGTAATATTTATAATACTTAAAACATACTATCAAGTGCATGAGTACCAAGAGCAAAAAAAAAGTCAATTTGAAGAGCTTCCTTGAACAGGTGCATTCAATGGAATCACATCATCTTCATTGTTTTAATCTGAACAACGTTTAGTTTTGCGGATGGCCCTGGGCTTGTAAACAATTAATTTTAAACAAGGTTATAGACTGATGTGATCAGATCTATAATGTTTAATATTGTGCACATGTTACAGCATTGTTAGAGCAAATTATCAAAAACTCTTGTGCTGGATTTTGGTACAAAAATGGTGAGATTGAGTCATGAAATTTCTCAACTCAGTAGATCTACCTTGGTAGAAAGTACCTGTCAGACCCAGTTTTCATTCTTGGAGTACAGAGTCAGGATAGAGCCAAGCCTGCCACACCTCAGCTGCACACGACTTCGAATGCTGCATGCCAGAAACTGCTGTTCATACCCTATTACTCCATAATTTTTATGAATGTTGCAGAAAGGGAAGTGGCACCCTGCTTTGGAGAAAGAGGTCTGGAGTGGTGGTGGATGGTTGGATTATCAAAGGAAGCTACAGACAGAGTTTACTGACTGAGCCAGCAGGTCGATCAGTGCTATTGCAAGCACCAAAATAAATTCAGCACTGATGCAAGAAAGTTAATGGTCATCTGCACTTTGTAAGGCTAAGTGTCACTATTTTCTCTCTGCTTTTTCACCCTCATTCCAACTCTGAAAATGCGTTGTAACATCACCAAGGCTAATGGTTTACAACGCTCATCATTGCATGCAGCATTTGCCTCAACAGTCCTTTTGTCAACAATATGGCCTTTTGGAGCAGTTGGTGGTGAAGCTCACTAGGAACAGGTAATTCAGGATTCAGTATTGTGCAATGAGGCAGACTTGATAAGGGAGCTTAAGGTGAAGGAATCCTTAGGAGGCAGTGACATTAATATATAGAACTTACTCTGTAATTTGAGGGGAAGAAGGTGGAATCAGATGTAACGGTATTGCAGTTGAATAAAGGCAACTACAGAAGCATGAGGGAAGAGCTGACAAGAATTGACTGCGAGAGAAGTCTAGCAGGAAAGATGGTGGGGAAAAATGGCCGGGACTTTGGGAGTAATTCAATAGGCACAGCAAAAACTCATCCCGAGGAAAAAGAAGCATATAAAATGGAGATCTTGGTTTCATCAAAGGGAGGTCATGCCTGACAAATTTGTTAGAATTCCTTGAGGAGATAATGAGCAGGTTAGACCAAGGAGAACAAATGGATGTTATCTATCTGGACTTCTAGAGGCCTTTGATAAGGTGTCGCACAGGAGGCTGCTGACTAAGATAAAGACCCATGGTGTTTGAGACAAGGTACTAACATGGATAGAAAATTGGCTGTCTGACAGAAGGCAGAGAGTGAGGATAAAAGGGTCTTTCTCAGGATGGAAGCCAATGACTAGTGATGTTCCTCAAGGGTCAGTGTTGGGACCATAACTTTTCACTTTATACAGTAATGATCTGGATGAATGAACTGAGGGTATTCTGGCTCATATTGGTAGTACAGAGGAGGCAGTGAGGCTGCAGAAAGATTTAAACAGGTTATGAGGGTGGGTAAAGAAGTTGAAGATGAAATACAATGTAGGAAAGTGTGAGGTCATGTACTCTAGCAGGAAGAATAGAGGCATGGACTATTTTCTAAATTGGGAGAAAACTCAGAAATCAGAAGTGCAAAGGGACTTGAGAGTACTAGTCCAGGTTTCTTTTAAGGTAAACGTGCAGTTTAAGTCAGCAGCTAAGGAAGGCAAATACAATGTTGTCATTCATCTTGAAAGGACTAGAATATAAAAGCAAGGATGTATTTCTGAGGCTTTATAAGACTCTGGTTAGACCACATTTAGAGTATTGTGAGCAATTTAGGGCAGGAGATAATGAGCAGGTTAGACCAAGGAGAGATGCACTGGCCCTGGAGCAGATCCAGAGGAGGTTCACAAGAATGATCCCAAGAATGAAAGGCTTAACATATGAGGAACATTTGGGGACTCTGGGACTATATTCAATAGAATTTAAAAGGATGAAGAGGGATCTGATTAAAATGTACAGAATACTGAACAGCTTGGAGAGTGGACATTGGGAAGATGTTTCCATTGGCAAGACAGATGAGGACCCGAGGGCACAGCTTAAGAGTAAACGGAAGTCCTTTAGAATGGAAATTAAGAAGAAATTTCTTTAGCCAGAGAGTGGTGAATCTGTGGAATTCATTGCCACAGAAGGCTGTGGAGACTGGGTCAACGAGTATACTTAAGATAGAGATAGATAAGCTCTTGATTGCCAAGGCAATTAAAGGTAACGGGGAAAGCAGGAGTATGGGGTTGAAAAGTCTATCAGCCATGATTGAATGACCAAGTGAACTCGATGGACCGAATGGCCTAATTTCTGCTCCTATGTCTTATGGTCTTACTTTCAGTTTGCTGAAGTGGGAGCTTTCAAACCTGATGGCTGCAACTTTGCAGAGTCAGAAAGATTTTGAATGATTTCTGAACAATGGTCCCTATTCTGGACACACTGGTTTTGACTAGTGCAAGATAAGGGCATGGGTAGCAATCCACATTCTGGGTAATTTATACAAAGATGGGTGTGCCAGGATCACGCAACCAATTTGCTTTGGTTGCAAAAATCCTGTCACTGAGTTTACAGGTTCTTCTGCCGGAGATCAGAGGTAGCACAGTGCTGAATCTCAGTTGCAAAGAAGTTCATATTGCTTGGATCATTTCATTAAATAATCAAACAACTGCCATGAAGATGCTAGTAACAAACTGTGAAGACAGCAGCACAATAAAACTGGATTTCATAAGATTGACAACCTACAAACCAAGAGTGCTGCCAGTTAATGTTGGGATAACTGCTGGCTGCAAGGTATATTTAACATAGGGTCAGCACTATCAATATGAAAAGAGACTGACAGCTAAAACAAAAGTGTAAACCAAATTCTATATAAATACTAAAGACTGGGACCAAAAAAGGGATTTACACATGGAGGCAGGGGGCAGAGCTAAAATATGAAATGGATACTTTGCAACTGTCTTTACCAAAGAACAAAATGCCATCAGGCCACGGAGACTGACAAGGTTGCACCAGATTGTAAAACAGTCATGAAGAAGCAGCTCTGCAATTTTCAGGAAAATATGGTGAAAGTTTGAGATCCTCATCACCTTTTGGAAGGACACTGCTAGTCTACACTGCTACACCAGAGGCTATTAAACTTGGAGCAAGTAAGTCACTTTCTGATTCTCTAAAACCTGTCCACTATTGACAAGGTGCATTTCTGGAATGCGATAGAATACCCATTTGTTTAGATTCGTGCAGCTCAAACAACACTCATGAAGCTTGAAACCATCCAGGATAAAGGAGCCCATTTTATTGGCACCACATCCACCACTGATTCTCAGGAGCAGCAGTGTGTGCCATATTCAAGATGCACTGAAGAAATTCGCGAAGGTTCTTTTTAGACAACAATTTCCAAACCTACAACCTCCACCAACCAGAAGGACAAGGGCAGCAGATACATGGGAATACCACCAAAACCACCTGCAAGTTCCCCTCCAAGCTACTCACCATCCAGACTCGCAAATATATCGCAGTTCCTTCAGTACAGCTGTATTAAATTCCTGAAGACCACTCTCTATTAGCATTGTGGATCGACCTATGTCAAACAGACTGCAGCTGTTCAAGTAGGACACTCATCACCAGTCCAATGCATGGACGACTGTGTATCGAAGAAGTCAATCAGAGTGTTCCCCAACCGGAAACCTTTGTTGAACCAGGAAATCCACTCCCTACTGAAGACCAGATATGCAGCATTGACCCAGACCTATTTTGGAGATCCAGATACGACTTTTCCAAAGCCATCAGGGATACCAAGAGGCAATACTGGACCAGGTTAAAGGCCCAAACCAATCAAACTGACTCCCACTGCCTATGGCAAGATGTAAACAGCATTACGAAATACAAATGAAGCAAGGAGAGCAGACAAAGACACATCACTCCCTGATGTGCTCACAGCTTTCCATGCTTGGTTGAAGCAGAATGTCAGTGGCACAATGACTCCTGTCCCAACAGCACTGGACATACCTGTACCCTCTGTCGCTGCTGTAGATATCAAATCAGTCTTCCTGGGAGTCAATCCAAGGAAACTGATGGGCCCGAACGGAGTCCCTGAACGAGCACTTAGATCCTATGCAGACAAACTAATTGAGGTATTCACCAACACCTCAACCTCTCCCTCCTACAAGGTGATTTCCCCATCTGCTTCAAGAAAACCACTATCATCCCAGTACCTAAGAAAGCATATGCAACATGCCTTAATGCCTATGCCCAGGGCTCTGACCTCCATAGTTATGAAGTGCTTCAAAAGGTTGGTCATAGCCACATTAGCTCTAGTTTCCCAGCCAACCTCAATCCCCTACAATCTTCCTAACGATGTAACCGTTCTACAGCAGATGCAATTTCCCTAGCCCTGCGCTCATCCATGGAACATCTGGACAACAAGTATGCCTACACCAGATTCCTGCATTCTACATCATCATCCCCTCCAGACTGATCTCAAGACTGGACCCCCCCCAAGGAAGCATCCTCAGCCTCCTACTGTACTCCCTGTACACCCACTGCTGTGTTGACAAATTCCAAATGAATGCCATCTACAAGTTTGTTGATGACACCATTTGAGGTAGGGCAGATATCTAACAACGAGTAAAAAGTGAGGTCTGCAGATGCTGGAGATCAGAGCTGAAAATGTGTTGCTCGTTAAAGCGCAGCAGGTCAGGCAGCATCCAAGGAATAGGAAATTCGACGGTTCGGGCAAAAGCCCTTCATCAAGGACATGCAGGTCCTTGGACTCCTCCATCGCCAGAACATAACAACACGACGGTTGGAGGAAGAGCGCCTCATCTTCCGCCTGGGAACCCTCCAACCACAAGGGATGAAATCAGATTTCTCCAGTTTCCTCATTTTCCCCTCCCCCCACCTTGTCTCAGTCGATTCCCTCGAACTCAGCACCGCCCTCCTAATCTGCAATTTTCTTCCTGACTTCTCCGCCCCCACCCCATTCCGGCCTATCACCCTCACCTTGACCTCCTTCCACCTACCCCATCTCCATCACCCCTCCCCCAAGTCCCTCCTCCCTACCTTTTATCTTAGCCTGCTGGACACACTTTCCTCATTCCTGATGAAGGGCTTTTGCCCGAAACGTCGAATTTCCTGTTTCTTGAATGCTGCCTGACCTGCTGCGCTTTAACCAGCAACACATTTTCAGCTCAGATATCTAACAACGACAAGTCAGAACATAGGAAGAAAATAGAGGGCTTGATAATGTGGTACAATGAGAACCTCTCAATGTCAGCAAAACTAATGAACTGATCATTTCTTTCAGAAAGAAAGGAGGAGAACATGTCCCCAGCTACATTAATGGAGTTGAGATTAAGAGATGGGAGCGCCAAGTTCCTGGGAGTGACATAACTGACCACCTGTCCTGGACTTTCCATATAGATGTGATGGTCAAGAAGGCACAACAACACCCTTTCTCGTCAGGCAGTCCAGGAAATTTGACATGTCCACAAGGACCTTCACCAACTTATTCAGATGCACCATTGAAAGCATACTGTTCGGCTGCATAACAGCCTGGTATGACAACCGCTCTGCCCAAGATTGTAAAAAACCTATAGAAGATTGTGTGTACAACCCAAACCATCACAGAAGCCAATCTTGCTCTTGCATCTATGGACTCCATTTATACAATTCGTTGCTGCTGACAGGCTGCCAACATCATCAAAGATGCAAATCACCCCAGTAACGCTCTCTTGAAACCTTTTCTGTCAGGCAGAAGATACAGAAGCTTGAACATACACACTAGCAAGTTCAGGGACAGCCTCTTCCTGGCCATCATTAGATTGATGAATGGATTAACTTCAAATAAGGTTGATCTTGCTCAGCGCACACCCTGTGCGATATGACCTGTATGCCTCTAAGTTTCTTTCACCCCATGAACTGTAAGTCCTTGCTTAGAATGATCTGCCTGTACTGTTCATCAAAAAAGCTTTTCATTGTACTTAGGTACATGTGACAATACATAAATCAAATCAAATCAAATCAGGGTAGTTAAAGATGGGCAGTAAACTCTGGCCCAGCCAGCAATGTCCACATCCCATGGGTCTTCAAAAAATGTGAAATGTAAGGTCCCATCCTCCCTCATTGTTTTAATATAATCTCTTACCAGAATGCAGTCTTCTCAGAAGTACATTTTAGAATGCAAATAAGGCAACTCTCTTAACAGTCATCTTTTGTTTTTCCATATTACCAGATTGCAATCAATATTTTAACAAGATGCCACTTTGCCCACAAACACTGTTTCCTCCATCTACTTTTATTTGCTGTTCACCATTTATTTGTGAGGTCCTCATTGTGCCCCACTGGATTTTTTTAAAAGAAAATGAATTGTTCAGCTTGGGCTACAGCCTCCAGTACTCTATTGAGAACAAATCCTCAGAACTCAAAAGCAGAAACTTAGTTATTAAAGAAAATGCTGAAGAAACTCAGCAGATCTGGCACATCTGTTGACAGAAAAGCAGAGTAAATATTGAGTCCAATATGACCTTTCAGTACCCTTTGGTTCTGAAGAAGAGTCATGTTGGACTCAAACATTTACTCTGTCGGACCTGCTGCATTTCTCCAGCATTTTCTATTTTTACTTCAGGTCTTTACTCTGGCTTTATTTGAGCAGAAAATCAGTCATTGCTTTCCACAGGTTGTCTGAATTCAAGTGAATTAAAATGGTTAATGATTACATTTCTTTAGGTGTAGAAAAAGAACTTCTAGAGAAATTACATTTTTTTCTGCACAATACTCCATTAATTAAGGAAATATTCAACACTAGTAAATAGTTCTCTGATCAATAAGTTGTTTAAATGTCTTCTATTATTTTTCTTTCAGTTCCGCCCCTGTTTTAATTCAGGATATTTTTCTTATGGGTGGACAGCCATGATGGTAGAAATAATATCATATATTATTTCTGCTTATAAGTCCTTAGTAACTGTTGTGGTTCTGTTCGGCGGGCTGGAAGTTTTTGTTGCAAACGTTTCGTCCCCTGGCTAGGAGACATCATCAGTGCTCTGGAGCCTCCTGCGAAGCGCTTCTTTGATGTTTCTTCCGGTATTTATAGTGGTCTGTCCTTGCCGCTTCCGGGTGTCAGTTTCAGCTGTCCGCTGTTGTGGTCGGTATATTGGGTCCAGGTCGATGTGTTTGTTGATGGAGTTTGTGGATGAATGCCATGCCTCTAGGAATTCCCTGGCTGTTCTCTGTCTGGCTTGCCCTATGATAGTAGTGTTTTCCCAGTCGAATTCATGTTGCTTGTTGTCTGCGTGTGTGGCTACTAGGGATAGCTGGTCGTATCGTTTCGTGGCTAGTTGATGTTCATGTATGTGGATTGTTAGCTGTCTTCCTGTTTGTCCTATATAGTGTTTTGTGCAGTCCTTGCATGGTATTTTGTAAACTACATTAGTTTTGCTCATGTTGGGTATCGGGTCCTTTGTTCTAGTGAGTTGTTGTCTGAGCGTGGCTGTTGGTTTGTGTGCCGTTATGAGTCCTAAGGGTCGCAGTAGTCTGGCTGTCAGTTCTGAAACGCTCCTGATGTATGGTAGTGTGGCTAGTCCTTTTGATGATTACGACCATTAGCTACCAAATGAAGGATTCTGACCCCACACCACAACTCACCAATAGAATAAATAACACACTAAGGAATCTACAAATAAAACGGACAGATAACCAAAGCTGACCTACAAAGAATGAAACCGGAAAGCAACAACACCCCCAGATTCTATGGACTACCCAAAGTACACAAACCAGACATCCCACTCAGACTCAAAGTATCACTACCAGGGACACCAGCATACAAACTGGCCAAAGAACTACAACAGAAACTGAAACACCTGGTCAGCGGATCCAAACACTCCATACAATCAACACAGGAATTCTTGGACGTCATCAGGAATACACACATAGACAAAGAAGAAACCATGATCTCATTCGACGTGACGGCACTGTTCACTTCAATTGACAAAACCCTAGCCAGAGAAACAATAGCCAACCTACTGGACATACAGAACAGAAAACAGGAGGCGGAACCTATCAACAAAGACAGCATACTTAAACTACTGGACTTGTGCTTCACTACACACTTTACATTCAACAATCAGATATACGAACAAATCAATGGAACACCCATGGGATCACCAATCTCGGGACTCATAGCAGAGGCAGTTATGCAAAGGTTAGAACAAACAGCCCTACCACAAATTCAACCCAAACTCTGGGTCAGGATATGTCGATGACACGGTCGTAATCATCAAAAACACGGAAATAGAAAAAACACACCGGATCATCAACGCCACACTCACAGGAATCCGATTCACGAGAGAAGAAGAAAAGGATAGCCAACTCCCATTCCTAGACGTGATAGTACAGAGAACACCGAACGGAGAATTCACCACAAGGGTACACAGGAAAACAACACACACAGACCAAGTCCTAAACTATGAAAGTAACCACCCCAACACACACAAACGAAGCTGCATCAGGACACTATTCAAAAGAGCCACAACACACTGCAATACACCAGAACTGCGAAAAGAGGAAGAGGAACACCTTTACAAGGTATTCGCCAAAAACGGATACCTGCGCAACTTTATCAACAGATGCCTAAGAGACAGACCACGGAACGAGGACATGCCACAACCAAAAGGACTAGCCACACTACCATACATCAGGAGCGTTTCAGAACTGACAGCCAGACTACTGCGACCCTTAGGACTCATAACGACACACAAACCAACAGCCACGCTCAGACAACAACTCACTAGAACAAAGGACCCGATACCCAACATGAGCAAAACTAATGTAGTTTACAAAATACCATGCAAGGACTGCACAAAACACTATATAGGACAAACAGGAAGACAGCTAACAATCCGCATACATGAACATCAACTAGCCACGAAACGATACAACCAGCTATCCCTAGTAGCCACACACTCAGACAACAAGCAACATGAATTCGACTGGGAAAACACTACTATCATAGGGCAAGCCAGACAGAGAACAGCCAGGGAATTCCTAGAGGCATGGCATTCATCCAAAAACTCCATCAACAAACACATCGACCTGGACCCAATATACCAACCACTACAGCGGACAGCTGAAACTGACACCCGGAAGCGGCAAGGACAGACCACTATAAATACCGGAAGAAACATCAAAGAAGCGCTTCGCAGGAGGGTCCAGAGCACTGATGATGTCGCCTAGCCAGGGGACGAAATGTTTGCAACAAAAACTTCCAGCTCGGCGAACAGAACCACAACAACGAGCACCCGAGCTACAAATCTTCGTACAAACCTTGAACCCTTAGTAACTATTGATTGGGTAAGTAATAGTGGAATTAATTTTTAAAAAACTCTGGTTGTGAAGTTTAATTTCATTATAAGTTTCAACAAAATGGCATCAAATATTAATCAAAATATAAATGGAAACTTCAATTACCTCAAATGTTCAGATTTTACAAAATTTCAGATAAATTACTACTTTTCATTGTTAAAATCTTAAGTACATTAATTCAAATGAGACAAAACTATAGGAAAGATTACAAACCAGAAGGGTGGTAAGAAAGGAATTATTTTTAAAACCGTAAGCAAATCCACATCTAATTTAAGAACTCTTTTAACATTTTTGTCATTCTGAAAATGTCAGCAATAATGTTGCCTCCCTATGTAAAGTAACAAATTCACTCCAAATACTAAATATTTTAAATATTGTCCTGTAAAGGCTGATCAATCACTACTCTGTAGAATTAATCCCAGCGCAAATTGTCTGGCACAAATGGAACCACAAACAAGACAACTGTTGCCAGAAAGTGTAATAATTTCACTTGCAATGAAATTTAAACAAATAGTTGGGATATTTGAAATAATATTTAAAATTTAGAACGATCTGGAAATTACTGTTTAACAAATGTACCAGCATAGTTTTAAACAAAATCTGAACCCAGCTGATACTAATGAACAAGCCAGATCCTAAAATGAAATCTAATTGGATAGTTTTTTTTTAAAAAGATTAGTTAATGTGGTGGCCAGCCATTAAAACGGAGTCATGTGAGGCTGCAGGGTTTCCTTAATGCCAGACACAAGACAAAACAAAAGTTATCTCGAGAAGACAGAAAAGGACATTCTAAAGTAAAATTTTTGACCCATTTTCCAACACCATCAATTTAGAGATTCAATCCCCAGAGCAATTAACTCTTTATATCAAATCTTTAAATTCCACTGAAGTGACTCCTGACATTTTCTTTGCCATAGATTGCCAAGGTAACTTGACGAGTCTTTTTCAAATCTTCTAACATGAACACTTCCACAATTTGAAAAGCTTAAGCTTTCTCAGTTACAGCAGATTTCTAACCAACTCTTCTGGTTTGGCAATTTCACAAAATACCCTTTTATTAGAGTGACTGCATTTTCCCCAAACTATCCTGTACTCCTACAAGGAAAAGGAAATGAAACTTGTTTTTGAACCCAGTCAGTTCACTTCTGAACTGCTCTGAAAAAATTCAATTTCTGGGTTTTCTAAACTAAAATTTAACTATTCTGAACTGAAAATAAAAATTTGGCTTTTCATGATTATCTGTCCATTTTAAACCCATACAGTATAAACATCTTACTCTGTTAACATCAGACAGTTCTACAGCCACTTGCTTTCCAAGCAATACTGGATTAGGTCAAAGTTCTGGCAGAGTTCTCTGACTTTTTCAGAATAGTTACCGACACCTATGTGCAATTTCTTTGAAATCCTAGGTCTAAAAGCAGCTTTTTTAAAATACATATAATACTATAGACCTTTCATCACAATGCAGGTAATATCATATTAATATATCTTGAGTTACTACAGTGACTTCAAAACATTGCACTGATGTAACATGTTGAGTTATTTTAATCATGGAAAGCTCTCTGTAAATGAAAAGTTTCTTCTGTAACTATATTCAAGGATCAACAATATTAGGGCAACTAATAACTATCAGTTATAACTTTAGGATTTTTAGTACATTGGATCATGATGGGGATTCGATTAATGCTACAAAGTAATAGCTAACATAATTCTGCACAAATGCCAGCAATAAACATACCAGTGTTAGTTATAGCTCAAATTTTCCAAACAATATAATAACAGTTCTGACCAAAATTAATCGTAAGAAAAGATATTTTAAAAACTTACTCGTCAGTAGTTTTTCAAGTCAGATTTCTGATGCAGACTGCTCTCTGGAGCATCTATTGTGAAAAACCTGACAGGTCTTGATGTTGTTCAGGAGACTCCAAGAATCCCCTGATACCACAACCCCCCTCCCCACTGCTTAATGACACTAGCTGCTGCATTCTGATAAGTAAATATTTCAATTGGCCCAGGAGTTCTCATTCTGCTATTGGGAGTGTTTCAGCAAATGGATAAATGTTTGGTTATTTAAGTATGTAAATAGACAAACAGTGGATGAGATAAGTGATACAAAGTGTTGGGTGCCAGCTGAGCAACGTTGAAGACTGGTAGTGTCACAAGTGGCAGGGTGGTACTGTATCTCGGGGCAGCAGAAGAAGGCTGCAGGAAAATAGGTGGACAATGGTTAGGGAGGTGTGGTTGTTGGTTGGAATGGCAGTAGAGAGACAGGTAGGAAAGGTATTGGTATGGTACAGTAGCAGCTGAATAGGGGTTGTCAGGATGATAAGTTAATAGCTGGGTTAGGTGGTAGGGTGCAAGGCTGACCCAAGTCTGTCTGGTAAAGAAAATGAGGTTGGGTTGCGTCAAGTTGGGGAAAAGGTCAGAATGGCATGAGGACTATGCAAATAAGGAAAGGCAACGGAGGGCTATTTGTACAGTTACCCAGAGATCAGAACTGATTTTGATCAGTCTAATACTTCCTGGGTAACTATCAACTAAACATTTTGGAACTTTAAGAAGTCTTTAGTTCTAACACAGAGTTAGAGATTTCTTCAGAGGTTTCTGAATGCAGGGTTAAAAAGTCCATCAGAAGTTTAAACTTTCTGGGCAATTCCTGAGTAGGCTGGTATTTCTGAGGGGTTCCAATGCGATTCTTGAGGGTACTTTCAGGCTTGGACTATTTAGAGGAAGCAAGATCTGGCCATTGTTAGTTATAGAATTGTCAGGATTTCCTTTACTCTGCTTTAACAATCCAACTGAAATTCAGAGTGCAACTTCTGCTGCACTTATTAATCTTTTCCAATTTCCACAATAGCTATTCTATGGTATTTGAGATGAAGTGACATTATCAATTAGTGTCAACTAATGTGAAGTTCTATGTTGAAGACTTGTGCTAGAACTTAAAAGTGAAAGCATACTTATTAATTCACAATATTACTCAATGCTAATTCAGAATACATTGCAGTAATCATTGCTCATGTTCTGATGCATTTTTCTTATGACAATATTATTGTTTTTGATAAATTGATTCCTTACAGATTTGAGAGGACCTATCTGGAGAACCTAGAGAAGTGGGAAAAATGTAAAAAGTGACCTTGACATGTTTGATTTTTGGCCTGTTTATTCACTTGCAGGAAACTGTAGATGGGGTGGTGGCTGTTATTTCTTAAGCTTGGTCCTGTTATTTTCCTTCAGTATTTTAAAGTCTGTCTAGATAATTCACCAAAAGACTTAATGTGGTTCTCGTGGAGCCTTTATCTGCAGAAACTATGTTTAGATCCTGACAAATAAAAAAGTCATTACAATAGATCTATTAATTAACTGCTAGGAGCAAATTACTGTAGATGTCTGGAATTTGAACTGAAAATAACAAATGCTGGAGATCACAGTGGGTCAGGCAGCATCCATGCAGAGAGAGAGCAAGCTAATGTTTCGAGTCTAAATGATGCTTCAGAGCCCGATGAAGAGTCACCAAGACTCGAAACGTTAGTTTGCTCTCTCTCCATGGATGCTGCCTGACCCACTGTGATCTCCTGCATTTGTTGTCTTCAGTCATTAATTAACTCATCTGTAGTTTGTGAATGAAGATCTAAAGATTTGAAAGCTATTTCTTCTCTGCTTTCAGCCTGAGGAGCACATCTTTGCTGATCAGACATCCTAATTACTTGAGAGAAGCAGGTACCCATCTTGAACAGGAATTAACTGTATTTCCACATTATTTTGAGCTCAAACACTAAATTCACACAAGGTAAGTTTCTCGCATTAAAATAAGAAAATAACACAATGAAGGCCACTTCAGAAGAAAAAATGTCTGTGCTGTGATTACCACAAAATTTTGGATTTTCAGAGATAAATCCTTTAATTCTTAGGCGTCCCCAAGAATGGATATAGGTTTATTTTTAAGTTCTCCCTAAACTCTTAATAGTATGGCTATGCTTGACTAACTGTTCTCACAAAACCTTGACTGTCAGTATATTAAGTATGCTCAAATGAATCTCAGTACAATAATCCTTAAATACAGGTTGGTACAAATCATAGTTCTTACCTTCAGGTCTGTACTGAGCAACCATAGTCACAGTCTGGCCTGCTCCTTTTAGAGCCAGTGCAGCCTGCTCATGTGTTGCAGCACGCAGATCTATGCCATTTACCTGTGTAAGTAAAACAAAGCAGTTAATTTACAGTTTTAGCAAAACGAGACAGTTTTTTTCATCAAACAGATTTGTGTGCTGCAAATGATGTAATGTTACATATAAACAGGGTAAATGTGAAAATCCTAATACAAAATAAAATTAGGATTGACAAACATTACAGTACATAAACTAAAATATTTACAGACTATGAATTTTAGTTTGGTGATCCATAGCAATGATAATCAATGAGGTATGAATTACTGCTCAAAAGTGCAGTATTCAGCTGATCAAAGTTAAGGGCAACCACATCATCAGCTGGTTCATCTGTTCAAATGGGGATAAAGCAGTCACAACAATTGCACAGGACTATTGAAACATGACTGGGTTCCTTCCAGTGTACCTTTGGCATGAGTCCAACGGGGGAGGGGGCACTGGTTTATTTGGCTAAGCCATCTTTTTGACTGGCACAAATCGAGCACATCTGGAAACCTGCTGTTTAATATTTTGATATTTCAATCTGTAACATTCAATATGCTCCAGACCAATAACATCAGAACACTGGGGCAGATTTGTGGGGCCGATATGACAATCCATATCCTGGTACTTCTACTCAAAATTAGTTCAAAGTTAACTTCTAGTGATTTAAAGCATATTCTCCTAATCGGTAAATTTCAGAACAAAACGGAATTTACAGGAAAGACTAGGCAATTTATGAGAAACAGAACACTGTTCTGAACACATCAACTCGAAACATTAACTCTTTTGTCTCTCTACAGATGCTGCCACATCTGCATTTTCTCCTTTCCTTTCAGATTTTTAGCATCTGCAGTACTTTGCTTTTACTTACATATTTTTCTGTAGTTTTTGATCTTGCACTCATCAAAATGTTTCACAAGAATATCAGTTCAGGAAAAAAAAACGTCATTTACACTGAGAGGAGAATGCTGATTAGTTGACAAGAAGGCTCTGATGGGTAGAGGCACTGTCATGGAGAATGCACCCATTACTGCTGACTGACAGTTTACAGTGAGGCTTGGCTTAATTTTTTAAAATTGACAATCTGTACCAAACAGCACATCTCTTTGGCTGTTTGCTTTCAATGAGATGCCGACCATTTACAACAGGCCCGTGCTTGCAAAACTCATCACAGATTATCTAACATTAGATGTGATTCTGATATTTGATAACACAATGTGTTGGATATTTCTGAGTGAGTGAAGAATTATGCTGGCAACCAATTTAGGATATCAGTCAAGTTCGCCATGTGGCATACTTGAATGTACTGGAAGATATATATATTAATATATAGGGCCCTGTTCTGTGTAACAGAAAGAATGTGTATATTGACCGTGGCTGTTTCTACTCAACAAATTAGGAGGTAGCCATTTGCTGGTTTATTTCTCGGGGAAATGCCCTGATCAATCAGTTAACCCACCGTGTTTAATGCTTAGACAAAGCCTGACTGCTAACTGTCAATTAGCAGTAATGGGTGCTATCCCATTGCAATGCCTCTACCGATCAGGGTCCACTTGCAAAGCAAGCAGCACTGTCCTCTCATGCAGAATAAACGTCAGTTTTCCCTTAAATTTATCTTCTTGCAAGATGTCCTGATGAGTACAAGACGACAAACTTCGATAAAAGGTGTCTTTTTTCAGCAAACTAAAGTAACATATCAACATAAAGGCACACTTCAAATGTAAGAAAAGACTGAATTTCAAACTCATAACAAATGCAATTCTGACAATGCTAATTGATTCTCTTTAAAAATGTTAGAATACTATCAGGTGAGTACTGGAGCATGTGATACTGACAGAAACATAAGTACAAACATTCTACAGGTTATAAAGAAAACAATAATTGTTTCAGGTGAGTGACGTATTTGTTCTGTTCACTCAGTGGAATTGGAATGAAACACAATCATTTGTGATTTGCTGCCGATAATACATAGGCAAATCACAAAATGGGATGGAGGGTCAAGAGGAAAATTTTGGGAGTGACTGCTATTCAAAGACCACCTATGGTTTCTTAACAGGAAGTTCATAAAAGAGAATATCATAAAGACATAGCAACTAATCCTGGATTTCCAGAATATTGGATGTAGACGCAGAAGTAATCTCAGGGCAACTGAACAACCGGAAAGAAGTTTTTTTTTCCCTGACATGCAATGCAAGCCAAAGCTAACCAGCATGCATTGAGAGAAGTAACAGAATAAGTTAATAAAAATAGTACTCATCCAAGACTGTATTTGAAGCAACAAATTAATAACCTCACTACAATTGCTAAGATATTCCTTCACATCTACTTTAGAGAATTTACATTAATATTTAATTAATTCAGATTTAACTTAGATAAATATGAGGTGTTGAATTTTGCTAAGGCATACTAAGGCAGGGCTTATACAGTTAATAATAGGGCGCTGAACAGAGACTCAGGGGCACAGATGCATAGTTCCTTGAAAGTAGAGTCATAGGTAAACAGAGTGGTGAAGAAGGTGTTTGGCATTTAGTTTGATTAGATTACTTACAGTGTGGAAACAGGCCCTTTGGCCCAACAAGTCCACACCGACCCGCCGAAGCGCAACCCACCCATACCCCTACATATACCCCTTACCTAACACTACGGGCAATTTAGCATGGCCAATTCACCTGACCCGCATGTCTTTGGACTGTGGGAGGAAACCGGAGCACCCGGAGGAAACCCATGCAGACATGGGGAGAACGTGCAAACTCCACACAGTCAGTCGCCTGAGGCAGGAATTGAACCCAGGTCCCTGGCGCTGTGAGGCAGCAGTGCTAACCACTGTGCCACCGTGCCGCCCATGTTTACCTTCATTGGTCAGAACACTGAGTATAGGAATTTGGATGTTATATTGTGGCTGTACAGAATACTGCATACAATTCTGGCTGTCCTTCTATAGGAAAGATGTTGTTAGACTTGAGAGGGGGCAGAAAAGATTGGCAAGGATATTGACAGGACTGGAGGGTTTAAGGGCTTTTGCCTGAAACGTCGATTTTCCTACTCCTCGGATGCTGCCTGACCTGCTGTGCTTTTCCAGCACCACTCTAATCTAAACTCTGATTTCCAGCGTCTGCAGTCCTCACTTTTGTCTGGAGGGGTTGAGTTATACAGGGAGGCTGAATAGGCTGGCTTTTTTCCCCTGGGATGTCAGAGGCTGAGGTGACCTTATAAAGGTTTATAAAATCATGAGGGGCAATATCCAAGGTCTTTCTTCCAAGGGGAATCCAATAGTAGAGGGCATAGGTTCAAGGTGAGAGGGGAAAAATTTAAAAGGGACCTGAGGATAACTTTTTTCTTGCAGAGGGTGGTATCTGAATGGAATGAGCTGCCAGAGGAAGTGGTGGAGGTTGGTATAATGACAATATTTAAAAGGCATCTGGATGGTTATATGAACAGGATGAGTTTAGAGGAATATGGGTCAAATGCTAGCAAATGGGACTGGGTCAGAGTGGCATGTCTGGTTGGTGTGGATGAGTTGGACCGAAGAGTCTCTTTCTGTGCTATATGACTCTGACATCTCCCATACACCTTTCTTTCAACTACTGTCCCCTGTTTCTAGTAGAAGCTTGGTAATGTATATCAATCTCAGCCCAGAACTATGAATGTATAGACAACCAGTGGTCTGACAGTGCATTGTGATTGTAAGCAAATGAATGAATCATGGCCCCTCACTGGATACATGTTACGTATGATAACTTTCTAACAATATGAACTATATGAATGGAGAGGGTGTACAATCCCTTCTAATTAATAAACACTGCAGATTTAGCTGAGGGAGACAAGCAACACGTGTACAATGACTTCCTGGACCTGTGAGAATGCAACCATTCTAGTGAAACTGACAGCCATTGTGCTTGACTGAGACTCATATCTGGCAATGCTGACATAATTGATCATATTGAAGATCAAGCCATCAGTGGCTGAGGTTTATGGGCTCATTCTAGAACCAGTTATATGAATTCTGAAGTTTCATTCACATTTTTCAGCATCTTTCCATTGATTGTATTTAATCCAATTCATTGTTTATCCTCCAGTAATGTAATGTTTAATTCTTCGCCATGTTAACTTGTTTCTTCCAAATTATTCTCTTCATGGACCCCCACGCTTTATAGCCATCCCTAATTTGGCACTTCACGTAATTGTGGTGTCAGCAAATGTCAAACATTATAGACTGTATTCTATGTAAAAGGAGAACAAGAGTGGACCATGTACTCATCTGATTATCTACCTCTTAAAGCATTATAATATCACTCGCAGATTTATTGTTCATCAAACTTGAAAGGATTATATAGCCAATGCTATAGGGAAAATAAATAAGGTGCAAAATATATGTGCAAAACAAAGTAAATCACCTTTTAATTTATACAACATGTTGGTTCGTATGTTGCATTGGGTTTTGATCTTTTAATATTGAGGCTTTGAAAAGGCTGTGCAGGAGGGCTATGATGAGTAACTACACCTTCACTTGAAAAATATATGGAAGGAGCTATGTCATCGTAACATCAGATTACCTGGAACTTGAGCATGAGTCTATAAAATTCCAGAAGAGTGAGACAACATTCTCGCTAACTATCTCTTGCATATAGTTATGTTCAATAAAGTCTGTTAACATTCCTTCATATCAGTTTGGACCTAATTATATAGGTTACAAATTTAATTCCAAATTTAAAGTTCCTCATTATGCAAAGAAGTTGATTTTTTAAAAAGTCTCTTTACTACAGAGAATTACAGAGAAAGACAAATTTGAAATTTATACGGAATAGTATTCCTGACAATTTATTATTTCAATTGAATCATTTAGGAAGGCCACTGGTTTTACAGATTATCTAATGGTACAACTAGGTTACATGTCAAAGGCTTTTAATTTTCCAAAAAAAAGAGCCGGCCTGGGGACCTAGCCTTGGGTTTATGTAATGAATGTGGGTTTGTTGATTTCTTTAAACTAGAGTTGATCTTGTTTCTGACTGGGTTGGAGATTACATCATACAAGAATTAGGCAACAATAATCAGAAAAAGGAGTACTCTCCTGGACTACATTTGCTGGTCTTATAGATCAAAGAAGCCCAGTCAAATACTTTGCCCTAATTGGCCTGTACTTTGACCTTACTTTGAGTCTTTCCTTACAGATTAAATAACTCTAGGAGAGATGAGGATGTATGTATTGTGATGTAACAACTGGGCCAAAATAGATCATACATTAATAGGACTAAATATTTGGGGCCTCCCAAACTGGGATAGAAGTGGGGAGTAAGATGCCTAAAAGTATGATATGCCTAAAAGTATGATATCAGTTGGCAGGTTCAGATTCGTGGAATCATTCATGGCATTGGAGAAGTGAGGTCAGGACACAAAGATCGGTCATCCTTATGAAGTGGGCAGTTCATTAGTCTCAATAAGATTTTTAGATTACTTAGTGTGGAAACAGGCCCTTCAGCCCAACAAGTCCACACCGACCTGCCAAAGCGCAACCCACCCATACCCCTAAATTTACCCCTTACCTAACACTACGGGCAATTTAGCATGGCCAATTCACCTGACCTGCACATCTTTGGACTGTGGGAGGAAACCGGAGCACCCGGAGGAAACCCACGCAGACACAGGGAGAACGTGCAAACTCCACACAGTCAGTCGCCTGAGTCGGGAATTGAACCCAGGTCTCCAGCGCTGTGAGGCAGCAGTGCTAACCACTGTGCCACCGTGCTTGTTAAAGTTGGGTTTAGGAGATCTCCTAGTTGTCTTCCAGTTTGATTAAATGGCGGGAAGCAGATCAATTGGCTGGAGGCAGGCACTCAATGGCAGGTCTGCAGGCTTTCTCAGCTTACCTTCATGAGAATGCAATCAAAGACTGCCCTATAGACTGTTTATACCAAACCCTAATTGAAGTTTATGAAATTGACAGAGGGCATAAACATGTTGGGCACCCTTCCAGATAAATATCATGTAACCCGGTTCTTCTCTGACGCAGAAAATCTTCCAATTTATCCTCCACTTTAGACAGCATGCCTGCTGCCCTAATTAGATTGAAAACCAACCTTCCAGCCTGCAGATAAAGGAATCACTTCTTAACTTTCTGCTTTGTAGTGATTTCTGAGCCAAAAACAAACTTCCTACTGTGGTGAAAATTTGGCACATAGTCAAAAGCATAATTTTAGAATCCCAAAGTTTGGGTGAAAGTTGAGTTTTTTTTTCCTCTTGCTTTTTGTGTGCCACTGACCTAGCCAGCATTTATTGCCAATCCCTAACTGCCCTTGAACTTGAGTAGCCCATTTCATCCGGCATTAAGAGTCAACTACGTTATTGTGGATCTGCAGTCATATGTAGACCATTGCATTTAAGTGTGGCAGATAATCTTCCTTAAGGGAATATAAACGAATCAGGTGGTGTTTCATAGTTACTATTACTGAGACATCTAGCAATTTCAAATTGATTGATCCATGGAATTAAAATTCTTCCTGCTGCCAGGGTGCACTTGATTCCATCTCTCAAGAAGCATTAGCCTGGACATTGGGATTACTAATCCAGTTACATTGACTATGCAATCTCATGCTCAGTTAGATCATTCAAAATAAGATGCCTTAGTAGGTAAAAATTAAAATTCAAGATTGCTGAGGTTGTTAGATTTGCTGATTGCAATGCAAATCCCTTTGAGCTAGGTGAGGGTTGGGGATTGGAGCAGTTTGATAGGTGGATCTTTCATTCGTACTAAGAGACTGCCTTTTTGCTGACTCTGTTAGGTCCTGGACGACCAGAAGAAGTTGGATCTCCATGAAGCTGGTCACCTCCCCATCTGTTGGGGACAACAATAACATCAACAAAATGTCTACAGCTTGATAAAATGGCTTTTTAATTCAATCTACTCATGCAAATTGGCTCCCTTCATCTGTTTGGTTGGAAGCAACCAATCTCATGGTGAAATAGCAGAAGTTATTTTATCTGCCTCCAGCCTCAGTTACTTTCATTCTAGGCAAATAAAATTTATCCCATAGAGTAATTATAATGCAATTCAGTTGACAGTTCAAAGCATAGGTCAGTAGTGTGGAGGAATGCTGTGTATTTACCTGGATGACTGCAGCTCC
Organism: Hemiscyllium ocellatum; assembly: GCF_020745735.1. Taxonomy (NCBI): domain Eukaryota; kingdom Metazoa; phylum Chordata; class Chondrichthyes; order Orectolobiformes; family Hemiscylliidae; genus Hemiscyllium; species Hemiscyllium ocellatum. The sequence continues at coordinate 61,574,147 of NC_083406.1, read as the reverse complement.
AATAACACCCAAGAAACTTGATATAATCCATGACAAAGAAACATGCTTGAATGGCATGCCCCATGCCACTGTCAACATTCACTCCTTCATGAGCAACATGCAGCAGCGCAGTGTGTACCATCTACAAGATTTATTGGAGTAACTCATCAAAATTTCTCTGGCACTATATTCCAAAACTCCAATCTTTGCCATCTAGAAGGACGTGGACAGCAGATGCATGAAAAGTTCCCTATCAAGTCACACCATCCTGAATTAGTACTACATTGCTGTTCCTTTGCAGTCACTACATCATAATCTCTCTTTCTAACAGCATCATAGGTATCCTTACATCCCAAGGACTGTAGAAGTTTAAGAAGACAGTTTATCACCGCCAGGGCAATTAGCGGTGAGTAATAAATGCGGGCTTAGTCAATTGACACTCACATCCATGAATTGAGTTGACAAGTGGCAAGTAACATTGACATCACTCTATTGCCAGACAAAGACTGTCTTCAATAAAAACCAATCTATCTACTGCCCCTGACATTCAATGGCATTATCATAACTGAATCCTCAGGACTTCCACTGACCACAATCTCAACCGGACTCACTATAAATCATGACTACTACAGCAGGCCAGAGGCTAGGAGTTACTTTGTGGCGAGTAACTCAATCCCTGACTCCCAACATCTGTCCACCATCCACAAGGCACAAAGTCAAGAGTGTGATGGAATATGCCCCATGCCTGAATGGTTGTGGGTCCAACAACATCCAAAATGTTTAATACCATCCAAGACAAAACAGCCTGCTTGATTGGCACCACACCCACAAATCTCCACTTTCTCCACCACCAACACTCAGTAGCAGCAGTGTATTCTAGCTCCAAGTTCCACTGCAGAAATTCACCAAAAATGTTGAGACAGCACTTTTCAAATCTACTTCCATCTAGAAGAACAAGGACAACAGATACATGGGTGAGCTGAAAATGTGTTGCTGGTTAAAGCACAGCAGGTCAGGCAGCATCCAAGGAACAGGAAATTCGACGTTTCGGGCCGGAGCCCTACATCATTCCTGATGAAGGGCTCCGGCCCGAAACGTCGAATTTCCTGTTCCTTGGATGCTGCTTGACCTGCTGTGCTTTAACCAGCAACACATTTTCAGCTCTGATCTCCAGCATCTGCAGACCTCACTTTTTACTACAACAGATACATGGGAACACCACCAACTATAAGCTCTCTTCCAAGCCATCCACCATCCTAACTTGGAAATATATTGCTGTTCCTTCATTGTCGCTGGGTTAAATTCCTGAAATTTCATCCCTAATGGCATTGTGCATCTACCTACAGCACATGAACTGAAACAGTTCAAGAGGGCAGCTCATCACCTTCTCAAAGACAACCATGGACAGGCAATAAATGACCATGTCCCACGAGAGAATTTTAAAAAATTAAAAATGTAGATCTTGTATGAGTGGAAAAAAAAACTTCCATTCTCAGGATCTGCTTGCACTCCTCTAAACATACTGATTTGGAGATGTTGCCATGATTTTGTTGGCCATGGAGTTAATTGCAGACTTGTACAATGCAGTTTAACAGTTTTTTTAAAAACAGTGTACATGCTTTACAGTTTTTAATGAAAAAACCAAAGCAGCAATTTATTGCTGACATCTGACTGCTTCAGGGATCCTTGTTTCATCTTTACAATCCAATGTACTTTATGGTAAGATGGAATAAATGTTACTGTAGTGCTTTCAGGAGGCTTGTGTTCCGCACACGCAATACAAGTACAGTACTATCAAACAATGCAAGATCAATGTTTACAGTGTAGTACAGGACATTTCTTCTTTTATTTTGTGAAGCCACTCAGTTTTAGACACTGACTACTTTCAGCAGCACGTTATCTGTCACTAATTCTGCCTTTAACTTCTCATATTGTAACAAGATTCATGCCCTTGCAAAATGACTGTAATCATATAGACTTTAATGTTACAAGTTGTTTTACTAACATTAATATTGCTGCAATAGTACTGTGGCTAAGAAGGTCAGCTACTTTAAAACTTCAAAGTTACTGATGAAGATTATCTAGTCATTTGTGGATACGTAGAAGTCAATAACAAAATTCTGGCATGGCTAGCAATGTAATTATCTTTTGGTAAGTGGTGCAGAGTGTGAACATTCTACTTCACCGATGCATGTGCCTAATATTCACTAGTGTTAATAAAGGCTATTGCATCTTGCTATCCATCAGAGTAATTGACTTCAATTTCCAATATGGTCATGCTGCATAAGAAACTAGAAAAGTTTCTTTTCTTCAATGCACCATAAGAATACAACCCTAATCACATTTCTTGACATTTGTCATGAAGTATGATTTCACATGTGGTTGGAGTGAGTGAGGACAGGTGAAGATGCTGTCAACACTTCAATAAGTTAAATTCTGTTTAATGATCGATCATCCATTGCCATTCTGTACCTTTGTACAGTGACATTCAAAATACTTTGCAACTTAGGGTTGAATTCTGGCTAAAAATTAGTTACCCTGATGAACAATGCTGATTCTTTCATGTTAAATCAGGTCAGAAGTGCATGAACAGCTTTGACACAGTTGTGTGTAAATACGAATCCATTGTTGTAGGAAATTCAGCAGTCAGTATGGGCAAAGCAAAATGTACGGCTCATAAGTGGCAAGTAACTTGTGCATTACACAAATGTCAGGAATAGAATCTGACCATCTGCTTTTAAAATCAAAAGCATTACGATTCACTGAGTTCCCACACTACCAACATCCTGTATTTACCTTTGACCAAAAACTAAATGAACCAGCCACATAAATACTGTGACCACAACAACAGGCATGAGAGAATTTTATAGTGAATAACTCTCCTTCTGACTCACGAGAAACCTGTTCACTATCTACAATGCACATGTCAAGAGTAAGGAATAATCTCCACTTCACTGGATACATACAACTTCAACAATGTGAAAGAAATTCAACATCATCCAGATCAAAGCAGCCCACTTGATTAACGCCCTACCACCTACTATCAACATTTACTCCAAACACCAGTAGCAACAGTATGTATCTTAGACAAAATATACTGTAGCAAATAATGAAGCCTCCTTCAATAGCATCTTTTAAACCAGGGACCACTACAAAGACAGCGGGCGCATGGGAGCAAAACTATCTGCAATTTTCCCTCCAAACCACACATAATTGTGGCTGCTCACTTAACATCAGTGTTTTTTCACTATCACTGGGCTTAAATCCTCTAACATCCTTCCGCACAGCACTTTGGGTCAAGGAATGTGCAAGAGCAGGGCCCCAATCCTCGCAGTCATCAGTTACTAAAGGAACAGATGAACAGAGGATCCTAACACAGGCAGTCAGCAGCACCCAAAAGCAAAGCAGAGAAGCGGATGACCTGAGACTGGCAGTCAGCAGCACCTGGAGGATGGAATGAAAGGGGGATGCAAGACAGGCAGTCAGTTGCATCTAGAGAGTAGAGGAACTGTGAGAGGCAGTTAACAGGACCCAGAGGTGCAGTCGAGCAAAGTATCCTGAGACATTTTGAAAGCAACAGTGAACAGTGACATTGCAGGAAAGCTATTATATGACTGTTTGGCGGAGGAGTGGACAGAGAGAGACTTGTGGCAGATACACAGAGTGTAGGGAAGGATATCCTGTATATGTAGGGTTTAGAAGAAAGGTCAAACTGATATCACAGGAACATTGTAAGTTGATTGTTTGGTGAGCAGCTGCCTATAGGAACTGTGTGTAAAGTGCTGAATTAAAAAAAATGTTAACAACAACCTGTAATTAGCTAACTTATTATTTAAGTTAAAAATCACACAACACCAGGTTATAGTCCAGCAGGTTTAATTGGAAGCACACTAGCTTTCGGAGCAACGCTCCTTCATCAGGTGATTGTGGAGGGCTCGATCGTAACACAGAATTTATAGCAAAAATTTGCAGTGTGATGTAACTGAAATTATACATTGAAAAATTGATTGTCTGTTAAGCTTTTCATCTATTAGAACACAGTGATAGTTTCACTTCTTTCATGTGTAAATCACAAAACCCTTCTTTTTCAAGTTGCATTCTCGGGTTAGCTGCTAACAATGGTGATAGCTAGACAATATATTGAAGGTGTTAGCCCCCTGTGTTCTCTGTCTATGACCTGATGTTTAGATTGATCCTAATCTAATAAGTGAGATAACAGTGTTTTACATAAATTCCTGCAGTTTTTGAGCGCAGAGTTCTACATGAATATATGCAGTTTTTGAGCAAATTCACCCCACAAAATATATGTCTGCATGTGGGTCTTTGTCTGTCTGTGTGTATCTGTCTGTCTGGGGTAGAGGTTGTGAGTGTGTGTGTGTGTGTGTGTGTGTGTGTGGTGGGTGCAGAGTGTCTTAAGTCTGTGAGGGGGTGCATGTGTGAGCATGGGAGGGTGCGTGTGGGTATCTGTGTGCACATCTGTGTGTACCTGTGTCCGTGTGTATGTGAGAGTGTGTGTGTGTGTGTAGGAATATCTGTGTGTGGCTACTAAGGATAGCTGGTCATGTCGTTTCGTGGCCAGTTGGTGTCACGACACGACCAGCTATTCTTAGTAGCCACACACGCAGATGACAAGCAACCTGAATTCGACTGGGACAACACTACTATTATAGGACAAGCCAAACAGAGAACAGCCAGGGAATTTCTAGAGGCATGGTACTCATCCACAGATTCAATCAATAAGCACATCGACCTGGACCCAACATACCGACTGCTGGAACTGACAACTGGAAGCGGCAGATTCAAACCACTACAAATGCCGAAGAAAAGATTACAGAAGCGCTTCACAGGAGGCTCCCAAGCACTGAGGATGTCACCTAGACAGGGGACGAAACGTCTGCAACACAAATTCCCAGCTCGGCGAACAGAACCACAACAACTAGTATGATCTTGGACAAACACATCTGCACCAAATGTTTGAAGTTCGAGAGCCTTAGACTCTCAGTTTATCAGCAGGAGGCTGAAAGATAAACACCTTAGTTTACAGATGCAAAACACATCAGGAAGGGGGCAAGTTACATGGACATTTTATTCCAGGAGGTAGTCACATCCTATAAGATAGGGTGTTCTGATTTGGTCACTGTCAAGGAAAGGAGGGTGTGACTCTGGAAAGTTAGGTGTACAGGAGCCTTTGTAAATGAACACGTTTGAGGTTCTTTGATTGTTTGATAGTTTGGGAGTGAGGGCTGGGTCAGACAACTGACTATGGCACCATGGTACAGGAAATCATTTAATCAGGGGAACAAAAAAGAATAGTGTCAGTGTGTGACAATGTAGTGAAAGGGACTTAAAATGTTCTCTGCAGCAATGAATGAGATTCAAAAGGCTGTGATGCTTACTTAGTACTAGGGCTTAGGACAACTCCTCTGGACTGGAGATCAACATAAAGTGAAAAGGGGTGGGGTGGGGGGGGAATCTAGTCACCATGGTCCAAAGAGGTACCAATGATAAAGGAGAATAAAGAAAGAGGTTCTGAATAGTTAATATGAGGAGCAGAACTTGGAAGGAGACAGTATGGGAGAAGTAGTTTCTGGCTTGTGTGGCACTAATGCCAGCATTGGGGTAGTGGGGGCTGTACTATTGGAATGGTCAATCCCTGAACTATGCAGGGAACGATGTTCTTGTGAACCATGTAACAGACATAGTATTAAAATAAGGTATAAGGTAAAAGATCATATTTGGCAAGATGTGTAAATCACTGACTAGCAAGAAAACAAAAGAGAAAGGCATTAGATGGGAAATCGTAAACAGATCTTGATAAAATGTGTTTAATTATTTTACCATTTTACCAGTTTTTGGCTGTGTCCTTTTCATCGAGTTTCAGGGAGGGTTTGTGTCTGTGGGGCCCAACAAGTATTCTCAAACAGCACTTCCAAATGCATCTCATCAAGTACCAATCTTGTGTCTTTTTTGCCCAAAGCTAGCCCAATTCTCCTGTTTGCTGTTGTGGTTCTGTTCGCCGAGCTGGAAGTTTTTGCTGCAAACGTTTCGTTCCCTGGCTAGGGAACATCATCAGTGCTGTTGGAGCCTCCTGTGAAGCGCTGCTTTGATGTTTCTTCCGGTATTTATAGTGGTTGTTCTTGCCGCTTCCGGGTGTCAGTTTCAGCTGTAGTAGTTTGTATGTGGGGTCCAGGTCGATGTGTCTGTTGATGGATGTTCTTGCCGCTTCCGGGTGTCAGTTTCAGCTGTAGTGGTTTGTATATGGGGTCCAGGTCTATGTGTCTGTTAATGGAGTTTGTGGATGAATGCCATATTTGCTGCAGCCTGAAGAATTTGCTGCTGGCCTAATATCCCAAAATAGACTGGCATCCTTGGCACCAGCGACATCTTTGAAACATGGTTGCTCACTCAGACAAGAATTCGGAAACTCAACTGCTCAATTGTAAACATGCCCAGAGGAGGATGTGGCAGACAAGGGGAAACTGGTAGCATGATTTGCCAACAGAGACCTCAGGATCCTGATGGATGGAGTGATGCTGTCAATGACCGTGAATAGGTAATGGTAAACGTTCAAGGAGCACATTGGGGAACTATAGCAACTGTTTATTCCTGTCTGGCACAAAAGCAAAATGGGTAAGATGGCCATGGCGGAGAAAAGAAAATTAGAAGTAGTATCTGATCCAAGGAAGAAGCACACAGATTACCCAAGAAAAATAATAGGTTTGGGAGCAGTTTAAAATTCAACAAAGAAGGACCAATAGATTGATTAAGAAGGAAAATGCAGTACAAAGGTAGGCTTGCAGGGAACATAAAGACTTACACTATGTGTTTTGATAGATACATGAAGAGAAAGAGATTGGTGAAGGCAAAATATAGGTCCCCTACAGACAGAAATGGGGAAAATTAAAATAGGGGACAAAGAAATGGCTGAGTAATTGAATACATACTTTGATTCTGTCTTCACAAAAGAGGACACAAATCAGATACCAGAAATGTTGGAGAATGCAAGATTTAGTGAGAGGGAAGAACTGATGGAGATCAACATTAGTAGAGAAATGGTGCTGGGATAATTGAAGGGATTGAAGGTGGATAAATCTCCAGAGTCTGATAATCTACATCCCAGAGTACTTAAGGAAGTGGCCCTAGAAATAGTGGATGCGTTGGCAATTGTCTTCCAGGATTCTACAGACTCTGGAACATTTCCGACAGCTTGCAAGGTAGCTAATGTCATTCCAATATTCAAAAGGAAGGTAGAGAGAAAACAGGGAATCATAGATCAGTAAGCTTAACATTGGTAGTGGGGAAAATTCTTGAATCCATTATCAAGGACTTTATAGCAGACCATTCAGAAAGCAGTAGAGTCATACAGTCATAGAGATGTACAGCATGGAAACAGACCCTTCAGTCCAACCTGTCCACAGCGACCAGATATCCCAACCCAATCTAGTCCCACCCCGCCCATATCCCTCCAAACCCTTCCTATTCATATACCCATCCAAATGCCTGTTAAATGTTGCAAGTGTACCAGCCTCCATCACATCCTCTGGCAGCTCATTCCATACACATACCACCCTCTGCGTGAAAACGTTGCCCCTCAGGTCTCTTTTACATCTTTCCCCTCTCACCCTAAACCTATGCCCTCTAGTTCTGGACTCCCCGACCCCAGGGAAAAGACTTTGTCTATTTATCCTATCCATGCCCCTCATAATTTTGTAAACTTCTATAAGGTCACCCCTCAGCTTCCAACGTTCCAGGGAAAACAGCACCAGCCTGTTCAGCCTCTCCCTATAGCTCAAATTCTCCAACTCTGGCAACATCCTTGTAAATCTTTTCTGAACCCTTCAAGTTTCACAACATCTTTCCGATAGGAAGGAGACCAGAATTGCACGCAATATTCCAACAGTGGCCTAACGAATGTCCTGTACAGCCGCAACATGACCTCCCAACTCCTGTACTCAATACTCTGACCAATAAAGGAAAGCATGCTAAACGTTTTCTTCACTATCCTATCTACCTGCGACTCCACTTTCAAGGAGCTATGAACCTGCACTCCAAGGTTTCTTTGTTCAGCAACACTCCCTAGGACCCTAACATTAAGTGTAAAAGTCCTGCTAAGATTTGCTTTCCCAAAATGCAGCACCTCGCCTTTATCTGAATTAAACTCCATCTGCCACTTCTCAGCCCATTGGCCCATCTGGTCCAGATCCTGTTGTAATCTGAGGTAACCCTCTTCGCTGTCCACTACACCTCCAATTTTGGTGTCATCTGCAAACTTACTAAATGTGCCTCTTATGCTCATATCCAAATCATTTATGTAAATGACAAAAAATAGAGGACCCAGCACCGATCCTTGTGGCATTCCACTGGTCACAGGCCTCCAGTCTGAAAAACAACCCTCCACCAAACACCCTCTGTCTTCTACCTTTGAGCCCAATTCTGTATCCAAATGGTTAGTTCTCCGTGTATTCCATGAGATCTAACCTTGCTGAGCAGTTTCCCATGGGAACCTTGTCAAATGCCATACTGAATTCCATATAGATCACATCTACTGCTCTGCCCTCATCTATCCTCTTTGTTACTTCATCAAACAACTCAATCAAGTTTGTGAGACATGATTTCCCATGTACAAAGCCATGTTGACGATCCTGAATCAGTCCTTGCCTTTCCAAACAAATGTACATGCTGTTCCTCAGGATTCCCTCCAACAACTTGCCCACCACCGAGGTCAGGCTCACTAGTCTATAGTTCCCTGTAGCAGAATCAGAAAGAGTCAGTATGGATTTATGAAGGGAAAATCGTGCTTGACAGCTCTGTTGGAATTCTATGAAGATGTAACTAGAAGAGTTGACAAGGGGAGCCAATCAACGTGGCATATTTTGACTTTCAGAAAGCGTTTGACAAAATCCTGCATAAGAGATTATTGTGCAAGATAAAAGTGCATGGGATTAGGGTAATTGTATTGTGATGGATAGAAAACTGGTTCGTAGAGTGAAAACAAAGAGTAAGCATTAATGGGTCCTTTTCAATTTGGCAGGCAGTAACCAGTGGGGTGCCACAGGGATCGGTGCTGGGACCCCAGCTATTCACTACATATATTAATGATTTGGATGAGGGAACGAAATGTAAAATCTCAAAGTTTGCAGATGATACCAGTTGGGTGGGAAGGTGAACTGTGATAAAGATGCAGAGATCCTTCAGCATGATCTGGACACGTGGGTGAGTGTGCAAGTCAATGGAAGATGCAGTATAATTTGGATAAATTTGAAGTTATTCACTTTGGAAGCAAAAACAAAAAGGCAGATTGCCAACTGAATGGCTGTAAACTGGGAGAGGGGAGTGTGCAGTGGGACTTGGGCGTCCTTGTGCACTGGTCATTGAAGGTAAGCATGCAGGTGCAGTAGGCAGTAAAAAAAGCAAATGGTATGTTGATCTTCATTGTGAGAGGTTTCAAGTACAGGAGCGGAGTTGTGTTACAGTTATACAGGGCCTTGGTGAGGCCACACGTAGAATTAGATTCTTTTCTGAGGAAGGACGCTCTTGCTCTTGAAGAGTGCAGCGAAAGTTTACCAGGCTGATTCTGGAGATGGTGGGACTGACGTATGAGGAGAGATTGACTATGTTAGGGTAGTTTTTGCTGGAGTTCGGATGAATGGGGGTTCGGGGCGGGGAGGGAGTGGTACTGGGGAAGAAGAGTCTCATAGAGACTTATAAAATCCTAACAGGACTAGACAGGGTAGATATAGAGAGGATGTTCCCAATATTGGGTGTATCCAGAACCAGGGGTCATAGCCTGAGGAATTGGGGTAGACCATTTTAAGATTGAAATGAGGAGACATTTCTTCGCCCAAAGAATGGTGAGCCCGTGTAATTCATTACCACAGGAAGTAATTGATGCCAAACACAGAATGTTTTCAAAAGGCAGCTAGATATAGCACTTGGGGTGAATGGGATCAAAGGTTATGGGGAGAAAGCAGGATTAAGCTAATGAGTTGGATGATCAGCCATGATGAATTCCGAGTTTGGATCGGAGATTTTATTTTAACTGAACAGTCTGCAGATTAATTTCAAAATTAACATGCAAGTGTAAATAAAACAGATGTGAATTCATTGACACCTTGCTGAGTTTTGTTGCTTCTTGATTAAAATGGAAGCCACTTCAAGATCTTCCAAGTAATTGCCTGGGCATCAAAGCAACCAGGTCAGTAGCAGGCTTTTCAAAACTAATTTTAATCCATGAAAACCTTGATTGTGAAAATCAAATGTTGAAAGTTGAACACTGATGGTCCATTTTCAGTATGTTCATAACAATAGAATCTTTATTTATTCAGGCATGGGATATGAGCAAAGGTTGGGTTATTATCCATCCTTAGTTGCACTGACAAAGGTGATGGTGAGTTGAGTTCTTGAACCATTGCAATCCTTGGACTGCACGAACACTCACAGCAGTTTTGGGAGGAGTCCTGGAAGGAGTTCCAGGGTTTTTAATGAACAACTGTGAAGATATTGCAGTACAATTCCATCTCAAGACAATTTGTAACTTGAAGGGGAACCTACAGGTAGTGTTGTTCCCACACCTCTTCTGCCCTTGTCTTTCTAATAGGTCTATTCTGTAACAAAGGACTGTACCGAGACATACCTAAGATGCTGTGTCTTGGTGACATTGTTACACTGTAACTAATCTTGTAATTGAAGAAGCTATAGTACCTGCGTAGTTTTGTACCTAAGACGATGCTGTAAGTGGTCACTTGCAACCTTTTCATTATATCCTTTTGAGTACATGTGATAAAAAAGCTAATTCAATTCGCAGTGCTGTTAAAAGAGCTTTCGCGCTTTACTGCAATGAATCACGCCGCTGCTTTCAGCAGTGAAGAGAATGAATGTTGAAGATGGAGGTAAACAAGCGGCTGTAAAGTTCTTCTCTTCTAGGACCAGGAAATGATCATCACATCTTTTGAGTTCTATTCACCAGAATAAGGTTGTACAAGAATATACATTTTTTTCTCTGGGAAAACATTTACTTCTGATTGCCAAATTAAATTGCTTTAAGTTAATGAAATAACTAGAGTTAATAACTTGTACTAGTGATTACCTTTTAATCTAAAGAGATCACACAGGATTACATCAAGAACAAACTGACATAAGATCATTAATCTGAAAACGTTGTGGTCCTTGGGTTGTAGACACACCATTGACACTGAGAGGAGTCTAAGGAAGGGTTTAATCAGGAATTGTGAAGGTATGGCAACATTGAAATCTCGCCAGTTGGGACTTAGTAGCAGATGAGTGGGCAGAGGAGGGACAGTTGGGAGAGAATTAAAAGGAAGAAAATAAAATGGCATACTAAGAATAAACCTACTGAATTCTACATTTAAATGGCATATGTTTTCAAGTATGCCAAAATCTCCCACTACAAATGACAGGTCAGCTATTTAATCCTACAGAGACATAATTGATAAGCAAAGCCTACTGCACTAACTTTTGGGTTCCTGATCTTTAACTGTCCTTCCATACTGCAAGGAGGACCAATCATTAAAGCTCTGCTATTATTACTGCGTTTCTCTTACCATAGACCTAATAATCCAGCAATTTCTGTTCTTAATCCCAAAGCATCCATTTATTCAAAATTATAATTAATACAATACATTAGCTGCAAAATTTCTTAGAAGTTCTGCCAAGACTTCTGCTAATTTGTATGCTAATTTTGTTAATGAGAACTTATGCTGAAATATAACCACAAATACATCAGCACCAATTGGGATAGTAACAAGGAGGATGTTGCCTACAACCATTGTGTCTGACTGTTAGAGCATCTTGGCTCTGCTACGACTCCTATTGGGTAAAGTAATTTATAGACATGGGGTATGTCAAATGGAAGGTCACTCCAGCAACTTAGCCCTTTTTAACATAAGGAAGCAAATTACTCTATTAAATCTTGGCAACCAGTGTGTTCTGCTCATCCATAATGGGTACTTTTATATGAACAAACTTAATTCAGAGGCTGAGCAAACAATCTGGGAAATTCATACAGCAGAGGCTGAATCTTACCAGAACTTGGCTATGTGTCATTTTTAACAAGTTTCATTTCTCACATTATCCTTCCAGACACAAAATAACATTTAGGTGTTAACATTGTTTACTTTCAAATCCTACTGAGATAGGGCCTTCCAGAAATTTAACTTTAAAGGCAGGGTATAGTGGACTATTGATAGGGGTGTAAGAGTTACTATTAGGAAATTTACACTGTTTTGTTAGCACTGTCCAAGACTGCAGAGAAGAGAACTAATTTTATCTCTGAGCAGATATTGGGGTTTGGAGGTTGAAGTATACACCAAACCATCAGGTCTCCTGGAGGATGAAGCTTGGGATACTTGTATCATATCGCTGTACGCAATTTTTTGTCCTATTTGAGACTCTGCTGTGCTTTCTACAACACATCCTTTACATCAGCCTATTTACAATCCTGGAACATCACCCATCTCCAGCTCTTACTCAACCCATCTGCAAAATTATCAATTTTATTTTCTCACTTCCAGAGAACTGCACTAATAGCCTTCTGGAAGACCTGGTATTGCTCACCCAATTAACGTCTTCTCACCCTAATCTTTACTGTCCATATCCAAAATCAGATTAAGTCTTGTTCATGCATCACCCCAGTAGTTACTGATCTGCTTTGGCTCTTGATCCCCAATATCTCCAAACTAGAAATTTCTTCCTTATATTTCAAATACCTGTATGGCCTGCATTTCTCTATGTCTTTAAACTCCTTCAGCCCTATAATTCTGGGCTGTTGCAATTCTGGCCTATTGCCTTCACAGCGAGTTTTGAGAAGATTTCCTTCACCTCACCTTTGGAGGCTATGTGTAAGCTCTGGAATTTCCTCCCTTGAGCTTAATCCCTCTCATTTGGTTTCTTGTTCATTAAGACCTTCCTCAAAATCAACATCTTTGACAAAGCCTTTAATTACCACCACATCTAACTCCCCATCCCCTCTGCCTCAATATTTCATACTTGTTTCATTGTCAATTTATGTCTTATTACATTTCTGTGAGGCACCTTGGGGTGTTTTCCTATATTAATAGTGTTATATAAAATGTAAATTGTTATTAATGTAGAATGCCAAGAATTTCTGTCACCTATAAAAGTAAACAATCACATAAAGAAATACACTGAAATTCATGTTTGATTGAATACAGCCCTCTTCTGGCAGTGTTCAGAATTCCTAAGAGAAAAAAAATGATTTGAGATTTTTCTCAAGAATACATCAAGGTCTGTCAAACTAGTAAATCCAGTCTGCCTAGAAGCCTACCTACGTAATATATATTTAAACACAACAATGTCACCAATACACAATAAGTATGAGAACTATTGGGAGCTAGAGACAGACAGTTCTTACTACTTACCGCTTCTATTAGTTGCTTTCATTTTTCTAGGGTATTAACGATTTCACAGAAAAACATTGCCTCTGGCTTATTTGTAAATTTTCATATAGATGGAGTAGAAAGATCGATAATTTGCCTAAGTAGCAAGTGAAGGCTGTGCAAAAATGTACATACATATTTTACAGAACAAACGGATCTATATCTGAATATACAGCTGAAATCCAATCATGGTAAAAGATATCACTGACAGTGTATTCAAAACAGATAGCATAATACTGGAGACAGAAAGTAGAAAAAAAAATAACAAAACAACATTTGTGCATGCTGTTTCACTGTAATGTTTGGAGCTCCTGTATTACTTTTAAATCATATTAATGCAAAAATAAGGACAAAATAGAGCAATCAAATAAATTTAACGTTCAGTGACAAGTAGCAAATCATCTCCACTTCCAAAATATAATCTGCCATCTTGGTAATTGCATCATTCTGTTTGAGGTCTACAAAACAGGTGTCTTTAAAATAACACTGACACTGGAAAATCGATTCTTGTCAAAAACAAGCACAATTAGGTGTATGAGAATTGCAAGTTTCCAACTCTCACTCTTCATAGCATTTATTTCAACATCTAAATGTAAATGATCAGAATTAAAATAAATCATACAATGATCCAATATCTGAATTCCTTCATTCAGCATTCGAAAAAAAATCGTTCAATCTGGCTGAAGTGCCAAACTGAAACACAATATTTAGTGCTAGCAAAGAAAAGAATAAGCCATACAGTATTTTTTTTAAAATTATGAAGAATAATTGCAATAAATATTCCACTTCAGGCTTGATACTTAAAAATGACCTTTTTTGTGACTTTATGATTTGTTTCGCATTATTATATATCAATGACAATAATGATTTATATTTATAAAGCTCTTTCTAATACAATAAAATATCTCAAGGTCACATTTTACAATAAAATATCTGAAGGTCCATTCTTCTAAATGCATTTGCATATTAAGAAATTTAAATGCAATGCATAAATAATTATTCAAAGCACAACTTGAGACAGATAAAAGCTATTTTTCAGGCAATATGTACTGCACTATGCAGGGATTTATTATCAACCAGAGAATGCCATCTGTAATGTTGATTTGGTATCCCTTAATGGTCTACGTCACAACCTTCCCTCTCTGAAAATTGGGATCCCAATGTCAATTTCAGATTTCTTCCCAAAATTGATTGGTGTAATGCAGCTTAGGCTGCTTTCAGAATACAATTAGTTTCAGTACCACACTAAAACTACAGACTGCAGTCAGCTGCTATCAACTTGTTCCATCCATATTTCCTTCCTGGCTATCTTGACACACTACTGGTTTGTGTCCACTGCCTTAACGTCACCTTTCCAATGATAAATGCATTGCTTCTTGAGGTGTGATTGTCATACACAGCACACTGATCACATGCCAATTGCAGGCAATTTTGAGTGGTAATCTTGCTTATTAATTTTGGTGTGGTGGTTTGAGAGTTGGGCATTAATTACTTTCTTGTTCAAAGTTCTTTCCTTGTGCATGTTTATATTACACAGTGGATACACTTCATCAATAATCGCACAACAGGAGCTTTTAAACATCACTACACCAAAATAAAAAGACTTACTGATAGAATTTGGTCACCTCTTCGCAGCTCTCCACTAAGATCTGCTGGTCCACCTGCCAGGATAAACGAAATAAATATTCCTTCACCATCTTCACCCCCAACAATGTTAAAGCCTAATCCACCAGATCCTCTGTGCAGCACAAATTTTCTTGGTTCCCTGTAAGTAGAAAAAAAATGAAAGTCAGGGACGTTAAAACAATTTTCTCCACTTTTACTTGCTAATAAAATGGATATGTACCAGTGATTTATACACTGAATAAATCAACCACAAAAGTTGGATCATTAAAGAGTTGACCATTCTATTTCCATTTTCTGAAAGATTTTAAATTGTTACATGATTTATATTGTTTGCATTTTTCAAAGGCCTATCATTAAATTGCACAAAAACAAATAGCTGATTAACTGAAGTTTCAAAAGTAAGAACAGTTGACAAAAATAAAGAAAAATTAAAGTCAAATTAGATTTTAGTGAAATTATTCCTAATTTGAAAACTCTTTTTCAGTTTCAATGGATAAGATGGTGAGGAGATGAAATCTTACCTTTTTTTAACAGCTGTGTGTTATTATTATAGTTAAATTTGAAAATGTTCCCCCTAACTTCACCTTAAATTTGAAAGTAGGTTAAGTAGCTTCCCAACAAACACTCAGCAAAATATTTTTAAGTTTGTAGAGTGTGCACTGCACCCATTTCTTTTCTCATAATTGTTAATGAATTGTCTCTGTTCTGCCCAAACTTGTGGTGAAATTCCAGCCTTTCAAAATCTTCAGTTTTCTAGGTTGTTGCTGGAAGAATATTTCCTCGATTAGGAAGTCTAGAACTAGAGGTCAAAGTGAAGGGCCCTAATGTTTAAAATTAAGATGTGGTGACCTATCTATATTTAAAAGATGGTTGTGAATCCTTGAAATTTGCTATCTCAGCAAGCATTGGAAGCTCCAACCATAGTAATGTTTCAGGCAGGGATCAATAGACCTTTGGTTATTAAGGGAATCAAGGATTCTGGGAATATAACAGGAAAGAGAAATAAAGATAAATCAGCCTTGATCAAATTGAAAGAGACAGCAGGCTTGTGGAAGGGGTGGTCAACTACTGTTTCTTTTTCTGTGTTCTTACATTCTTATGTTGAAAATCTTTACAGCATGCTTTCTTCCATTTTGTTCCATCCTGCTGTTGTTCTAAGGTTTAGCTCCCACAACAGCCACATTGTAACATTAGTTTTAGAGGTCAGATTAGCTATAACCATCGGTAGGTAATCAAAATATTGGTCCCATGCTCAGGCAATCAGCCAATCAACAATGCTATCTCATGTCGAAATCATTCATGTGGCTTGCGTTGCAGCCAATAGATACGAGTAAGTTGTGCAATTCCCATTTTTGGTTTCAGAGATTAATTGATTCGTTCCCTTTCATGTTTGTTTTCCCTTGAATAATGTGCAGCTGGAAACATAGAAAATGATATCTGATTTCTTATAAGAGGAATGTAAAAGTAAACCAAATACAATTACATGTATAAATATATCAATACACATTTCATCTAGGTAAAACAAACTATGCTCAAAAGCAGATGACAGCAATACTTAATCACATCTACTTGCCTTCAGTTATGTTCCTCCGTCTATAATTTCTTTTGTTGTGAACAGACATTTATACATTGTCTTACTGTTTGAGATAGGTAATATGAAATCCATGGATCAATAATGACTTAATTTGTTTGGACAAGGGTAGTTGCACAGTGTCCATTTTTAAAATACGACTTTCTGCCTATGTCCATTTCTTTGCTACACTGGGTCTTGTTTAGTTATGATTTTGCTAGCATTGCCCACCACTACGTTTCATATTTGAATGTCAACTCTTTATTTGACTGTGGAGGACACCATTGATGAACATGTTCTGGTCTTACAACAATAAGTCAAATTAAGTCTTCATCTGATACTTAGAACCACATAAAAGCCACTGAATAACAATCGAGAATGTAACAATTGCAAGTTATCTGTTCTCTAGCCTAAGGAACTGAAGGCAACGGTAGACCCATCTGCTGCACTGTCAGGGATCAAATAACCCTGAGATTTCAATCAAATCTTTTTAATTCATTTCATACCCCTTTACATGTTCATGTTCATGAATTTATTTCTTTTAATAACTCTCTGAAAACTCACATGGGAAATTAAGTCAACCAAACGGCCTGAATATTGCTTTATACTTACAATTAGCATTAAGAATTTTAGACTTTATAATTTATGTTAATTTCTTCAATCATAACAACAAAACTATTTCATTATTACTAATGAAGGATTTTTTTCAGTTCGTAAATTAAATGCCTGTGTACATATTTAAATATTTATTAAATATTTAAAAAGTATTTTGTTTCCCCTCCCCTCTTCTGAAAAAAATATTTCAAAACTATAGACTGGCCATTCAATTTCGTTACCATTCTTATCTCAATGTGCTCATTAGCACTACAATTTAAAGAGTATTAATTTGACAATGAAATTTAAAATTATGAACTTTATATTAATGATTTGGAGTAATGAACCAAATAAAATAATGATTAGTAAAAACACAAAGATAGTCAGGAATGTAAGATATGAAGAGGACACAGCAAGGAAAGCAGATATAAAACAGGTAAATAAAGGCCAGATAGCTTAATATCTGATATTGGAAAAATGTCAGAGTCCATTATACAGGATGTATTAGTGGTGTATTTAGAAATACATAACATGACCAAACGGTATCAACATGGCTTCTTGAAAAAGAAATCAGGCTTGACAGATTTACTACAATTCTTTGAAGAGGGAACAACAGGATATAAAAAGAGGCCACAATAAATGCAATATATTTGAATTTTCAGAAGATGAATAGTAATGCACCATACATTAGGCTACTTAATAAAGAGCCAATGGTGTCATAGTCACACCTACTAACAAAGTCAGACAGTTGGGATAAGGGGGGCATTTTCAGAATGGCAACCTGTAAATAATGGTGAGCCACAGGAATCAGTGCTGTGCTTCTACATCTTGTGGTCTCACAGATGAGTGTCTGTAATAGCATATGGCTAGATTAAGTAAGGGGGCAAAACTTTGAGAAATGGAGTATAATGTAGGAAATATGGAAAATCTCTACTTTGGCAAGAAGAATAGAAAATCAGCCTATTACTTAAATTGTGTAAGATTACAGAATTCTGAGGTACAGAGGGATCTGGGTATCCTGGTACAGGAGTCACAGAAAATTAGTATGCAGCAAGTGATTAGGAAGGCAAATGGAATGTTGTGAACTATGGAATATAAAAACTGGGATTCTTTTCCACATTTATATGGGCACTGGACAGATAATATCTGGGGTACTGTGTACAATTTTGGTCTCCCTATATAAGAAAGGACATAAAGGTATTGGAAGCAATTCAGGGAAGATTCACTTAACTGATGTCTGGAATGGAGGTTGGGGGTGGTGGAGATGGAGGGGAGGGAGTTACTTTATGCGGAAAGATTGAACAAGCTAGGCTTGTTGGTGATACTAAAGTGTGAAAATGCTGCCACTTCAACAAGGTTATATTGTCCTTTTTTTTCCAAGATGGGTTGTAAAGGCAGAAGTGCCCATATGTCTGGATGAGGCTACTTTAAAAAATGGCAGAGGATTAGCTAGTCCTCCCAGTTCAGGTTATTTTTCTAGGAGAAAGTAAGGACTGCAGATGATGGAGATCAGAGCTGAAAAATATGTTGCTGGAAAAGCGCAGCAGGTCAGGCAGCATCCAAGGAGCAGGAGAATCGACATTTTGGGCATAAACCCTTCTTCAGGATTCCTGAAGAAGGGCTTATGCCCAAAACATCGATTGTCCTGCTCCTTGGATGCTGCCTGACCTGCTGCACTTTTCCAGCAACACATTTTTCAGGTTATTTTTCAAGTTTGGTTTGTTTTAGCAGACAGTCAGAAACTGCTTATAGCAGAGAAACTGCTACTGTGAAAAAAGGTTCCATGTTTCAACAGATGTTTCTTGCCTGCAATCTCTCCAGCCTGTAAGAACTTGAGTTTGAATTTGCTATTGGCCAACAGGTATATTTTTGGGATGTTGTGGGTACTGGATAAGCTCCTTCGGTAAGTTGCCATTTCAAGTCGGTTGCGTTTCCAAATAGTTGTTATTCTAAATTCTGTTTTCTTTTGTTTGTGTTTAAACTATCGTGTGCAAATAAATTTGGTTTTGCTTAAAGCTGAGTAGTTTGACCAGCTGCATCACTCCTGGAATATCTACTAGACATCTGCCTTTAAAATAAGAAAAGTCAGAGTCTTGCCTACCTGCTCAGAACGTTTTGAGAGGGTCTGGCCTGCTACGTAACAGACTGGAGGCTCATTCAAGATTATTCTATAGTTTCAATTTGCGATTAGGGTTGTTGAACTCGCAGACGGCGAGTTGTAGATGTTATGTCTTTTGTTCCAGGTGTTGAAATTGGTTGGTTCAAGCAGTGCTTAGCGTTGTAATGCCTCTTTGAGTCACTGACAGTTTTCTAGGGGTGGAAGTCTCACACAGAGCACCTCACACCTTCAATGTATTATCTGGATCGACATCACACACTTGAGAATCTAACTTTAAAAATGTTCTGCGATTTACAAATGAAAGAACTGAAACCAACATGTTCATTCTAAAAGCTGAGCGGCTTAACAAACAATCCAGGTCTTTTGCAATATATAATTTAATTTACATCACAATGTAAACTTTTACTATAAATTTTGTTTCTTATGATCTGATACTCCACAACCACCTGATGAAGGAGCAGCGCTCCAAAAGCTAGTGCTTCCAAATAAATGGACTATAACCTGGTGTTGTGTGATTTTTAACTTTGTACAAAATGTCATAGCTGAGCCCAATGCTGTTCTCATCTGGCATTCTCACACAGCCACTTTCAGTAGAAGTCAGTGGATTATGATCAGAAGCAGGAATTGTAGGAACTCAAGAATATAAGAAGCGAAGTCAGGAGAAGGCCATTTGACCTATACTGTCTTCCATAAGGATCTTTTATCACAACCAACAGACATAACTGTCACATGGCCAGTGATGACTGGGGGCTCATGTCTGTAACTGTATCCATTGCAAAATGAGACAAAGCTAAAATTTAAAATAGTTAGATTTTAATCCATCGTGAAACAAGTAGTTTGAATTACCTAAAATTTGCAAGTAGAGGATAAAGACCAGAATCAAACTATTTGAAAATAAATCAGGTTTACAGCAGTGATTGTTTGTTCTCTAAATGTGCTAAAATAATTTAAGATAATGACCTTTGCCAAGAACTTATTGAACGGGAACGTTTAATTTGGCAAAAGTGACAGCCCTTAGATGTAGATCATTTAAAAGCCATTTCTAAGCATGTGGAGCTGCTGTGAGACAGATGCAGGACTTCTTGAGAATATTGGCTGAATGTTTCAGTTTCAGTTAAGAAAGAGAGTAAACAACAGAAATTGAATTGGAACCTGACTTGGTTAATTTAACCCAAACAGAGCTATAAAAACTGGAATAGCAGCTGTAGTTTAAAACCAGAGAAGTTAGAAAGACAAATTCAGAAAGAATGAACAATTAGAAAGCCAAACTCAAGACATGAAAGATTAGCCAGAGAAAAGGAGCTACAGTTTTAAGGTCAGAAATGTATGGAAGAACAACAGGTTAAAACAGAGACAGGATTTCAAAATACAGATGTTGGAATTAGAGTAGCAAGCACAAACAGATAGTGATAGGTTGTAGTTTGAAGCTGCCAAGGAAAATTCCATTATGCCCAATTGTTTTTATTCACTTGTAGAATGTGAGCATCACTAACTAACAACCATAACCATCATAATATTGAAACAGGTTTCAAAGCCCTAAAATTCTCCAATTTTTTCTCAAATTCAGGAGATGTAGAATCTTCCTGTACTACCCATGGCAGAACAGTTACTCCAAGCAGTGGGAATAGTAACATTCTATGGTCAGCTAGAAGGAAATGTCCATGATTTCCACCCTGTCACCTGATTACAAACAGGAGGCAAAGTTTAGTGTCAATGAACTTGAGTCAGAAGCATCTCATCAGCAATTCTGAAATGTAAGAAATCCATGCCAACACAGCTACAATCTATTAAAAAGGGAATAGAGAATTGGTGTTATTAGAGAAGTTCTCTCCCCATCAATATTAAAACACACCTCAGCATGTACATCTAAAAGGAAGGCCGAGGGCTATTATTTAACCCAAATGATTGCTGAATCACAGATGGTGAAGACTAAATGGTTAGAATCAGCAAGGGAGGGAGATAAAGGGAGACAAAGGAAAAGGACCTGGATCCTACAGGAACAGAGAGTGAAGAGAAATGGAAAAAAACACCTCTCCAACTTTTAAGAACAAAAATGTAGAAGGCTGAATTATGGGACCAAGTCCAAGCTATTTTATTTATGGCAAGTCTGGTAATATTCAAGAAAGTGAAGCCAGAAGCAAAATAGATCATGTTCATAGTCAAAAAAATTCACAATTTGTCCAAATATAAAGAGAGGCAGAGAAACCTAGTGTTGTCTCAGTCTCAAATCACAAAAGGGAGATATTTAAAACACATCTCATCTCAGACAACCTAATGAGTTCTTCTAAGGTAGACAACAAAGTGAAGCCATCTAAGCTGATACCTAAGGCACTAGAAAAGCTGATTGCTTCAGCTAAAAAGATAATAGATGAGTTAGCTCCAGAACTGGACTAACCAGAGTTGGATAATCTGAGACAGACACGTTTGCAAGTTGGAACTCCAGGCTTGGAATCCTTTAGGTGAAAATCTCAGGACCAACTGGCTTTCAGATAAAGGATATTTTCTCTTTGTGGATGCACTTGTAAGTTCTTGTAAAGAGAAACTTTGCTTTGAGTCCATTTGGGCCATGCAGAGTTTTTCTTTATCCCTAAAGGGGTCTAATTTAGCATGCCTTTGGGTCTGTTTGGGTCCGCTTTCAAATAGACCTTCTGTTTGCCTTTTTGGTTTTCAGATGTGCGAATATAGATTACCCGACTTGTATATAAAAACTGAATATCCAGTCATCTTCAGTACAGAACTCCAAGAAAACAATGATTGAATGACACTCTCAAGGGGAGACTTTGACCAAGAGAGAACAAAGTGAATGGTAAACAGAAATCAAATACTGTTCAGACAGACAGTATAAAAGTGCTGTAAACTACCAAACTAGTCAAGAACAAAGACCCTTCTCTTCCTTTTCTCAACCTACACAAGAAAATGCCAATTATTCAACTACAGACCCAGCGCAACTGGATTTAGCCTCAAGCATTAATCTTTTTACTTCAACAAGAAAGAATTCAAGCTACAGCTCCAATGGTATACCACAGAAACGTTTTGGATCTTTCTTCTTAAAAGTCTTATCTATACCTATTTTAATCTTGTAATTGTTTTGTTAATAAGTTCTCTTTTCCCTAAGGCATTTCCTAAACCAGCCTGTTACAAACTATACATAAAACTGTCTTCAGATGTTTTGTCACTATACTAGGTAACACCATCAGTGAGTCTCCAGATGAAGCACAGGTCTATTTCTAAAATGTGTTGGCATATTGACTTGAATCCCATTTACCACCCTGAGAAAAATAACAGGAAATGACATCACCACAGGAAATGACATCACCAACCCGAGGAAACCTAAACACATGCCACCAGTGCTTCATCCAGAGGCTCACTGGTGATGTTACCTAGCATGGTGATGAAACAGCTGAAAACGAACCTCCCAGCTTAGTGAGCAAACCTAAATTCAGAACCTCAACCTGAGCTACAAATTTTCTCAAAACTGTTTAGGGAAAAGTTTTGACTGTTGGTCTACTTTAAATAGTATTATATAAATTTTAAAAACTGCTAGACTAAATGAGCTAAATTAACTCAGTTCACACACCATGCGGAAAATACCTCAACAGTTGTGACATCAGATTAATTTGATTGTGGCCTCAACCCCATTTTCCTGCCTCTTAATTATACACATTAGGAAGAGTCAAGGTTTGATCTCAATTTATCAATACTGACTCATGCACTGTGTATTTTCAGCATTTTTATTTTCTTTTGTTTTAATTATTCAGTATTTGCAATATTTATTTTTATTTCTAAAATGTTATATTTTAAATGTTATGCCCATATTTTGAAACTGTTACCAATAGTTCTAAATTCCCCTCGGAGGAGAAACATCCTGTCAACATCTGTCTTGTTGTGCCACCTTAACATGTTCCTTCTAAATTCCAATGAGTATGACCCCAACTTAATGAGTATGACCTCAATCTTTCATTATAATAAAAAAAGCCCTCTAACCAGGAATCATCCCAGAAAACCTTATTTGAATGACCTCCAATACAAATATCCCCTTGTTTAAATAAAGAGATCAAAACTGTGATACCTCCGATACCTTGTACAACTATTCTAAGACCTTCCTTGTACATTCCAATCCACGGCAATGTAAAGCCAGCATTTGATTTGCCTTCGTAATTTCTTGCTGTACCTGTTTTTTTTTGTTTCACATACCTCGACATGCAGATTCCTTGTATTGCAGCATTACGTAATCTCCATTTAATTTTTTTTTAATGCTTCCTCGGTAAGTTACATTTTTCTACAATATATTCAATCTGCCAAAGTTTTTCCAGTTACCTGACTAATCTATATATCCCTTAGCAGATGTATATCCTTCTTACAACTATCTATCTCTATATCATGCGCTACAAACCTGGCTACAAAACAGTCTGTTTCTTTAACCAAGCCATCAATATAGATAGTAAATAATTGAGACTCAGCATTGATCTCTGTGTCATCCTCTAATTACAACTTGCCAATTTGAAAATGGTCCATTTATCCAGACAGTTTCCTGCTAGTTAACCAATCCTCTATCTATGCTAATATATTACCCACAACACTATAGGCTATAATCTTGTGTAGGAGAAAGTGAGGACTGCAGAGGCTGGAGATCAGAGCTGAAAATATGTCAGAGCTGGAAAAGCGCAGCAGGTCAGGCAGCATCCAAGGAGCAGGAGAAGCGACGTTTCAGGCATGAACCCTTCTTCAGGAATTCCTGAAGGGGAGGCTCAAGCCCGAAACGTCGATTCTCCTGCTCCTTGGATATAATCTTGTGTAGTAATGTTTTATGTGGTATCTTATTGAGTGCTTTCTGAAAACCCAAATACACCAAACGTATGCTAAGTTTACCTTTATCCATCTTTCTTATGTTGAAAGAATTCCAATAAATTTGTCAAATATATTTTTCCTTTTACAAAATCAGGTTGAATCTACTTGATTGTAACCCTAATTTTATCTGACTTGAATCAAGAGGTCATATCAATGTGGATATCTCCATTCATATCAATACAATCAGCATCAAATAGAAATAAGTTTTGGAAATAAAAATAAATATTGCAAATACTGAATAACTAAAACAAAAGAAAATAAAAATGTTGGAAATACACAGCACAAGTCAGTATTGGTAAATTGAGATTGAACCTTGGCGCTTCCTAATATGTATAATTAAGAGGCAGTGTTTTTAACCCTTAAAGCAACTAGATGAAACAGTTTATGGTGCAAGGTCACCCAGAGAAAAAAAACATTTATGAATGATTTGGATGTGAACATAGGATGTATAGTTAGTTTGCAGATTACAACAAAATTGCAAGTGTAGAGGACAGCGAAGAAGATTACCTCAGAGTTCAAGGGGATCTTGATCAGATGAGCCAATAGGCCGAGGAATGGCAGATGGAGTTTAATTTAGATAAATATGAGGTGCTGCTTTTTGGAAAGACAAATCAGGGCTTAATGTAAAGGTCCAGGGAAGTGCTGCTGAACAGAGAGTGCAGGTTCCTTGAAAGTGGAGTCATAAGTGGATAGGTTAGTGAAAATGGCATTTGGTATGCTTTCCTTTATTGGTCACAGCATTGAGCATTGGAATTGGAAGGTCATGTTGCAGCTGTACAAGACACACGTTTGGAATACTGTATGCAATTCTGGTCTCCATCCTAAAGGGAGGATGTTGTGAAACTTGAAAGGGTTCAGAAAAGATTTATAAGAGTGTTGCCAGGTTTGAAGGATTTGAGCTAGAGGGAGGGGCTGAATAGGCTGGGGCTGTTTTTCCTAGAGTATCAGACACTGAGGGGTGACCTTAAAGAAGTTTATAAAATCATGAGGTGTTCGGATAGGATAAATAGACAAGGTCTTTTCCCTGGGGTAGGGGAATTCAGAACTAGAGGCTGTAGGTTTAAGGTGAGAGGGGAAAGATTTAAAAGGGACCTAAGAGGCAACTTTTCCATGCAGAGGGTGGTGCACTTATGGAATGAGCTGCCAGATGAAGTGGTGGAGGCTGGTACAATTACAATATTTAAAAGGCATCTGGATGAATACATGAATAGGAAGGTTATGGAGGAATTTGGGTCAATTGCTGGAAAATGGGACTAGATTAATTTAGGATATTTGGTCAGCATGGAACAGTTGCTGTACATCTCTATGAAGTACTGAATTCATAAATCTAATTATTTATAGGAATATAATAGCATGTGACAGGCAGAAGTAAACAGCAGGGGGTGCTCAAGAACCAAGAATCAATTTAAGTGTCTAATACAATCACAAATAGGTCATGCATCGGTAGCAGTTTTCTTTCATTAAGGGAAGAGCATTAGTGAAATATTTGCATTTTTGAGAGAATCACAGACATGCTTTTATAGCATAAGTCGTACAATAAACCCAGTTGTGCAACTAACCATTATGTGCACTCACAATTTAAGAATGTCATAACCACTTTATGACCATAGCTAGTAAGTACCTGAGCAAATGTTTTGTAACTTTAGGCAGAATGCATTATACATCAATTAGCTGCTAAATTTACTAGATAAAGGAAACACAACGAAAACTGAAATCAATAAGGCAAGACTAAAATATTTATAAGTCAATACACAAGAGTCAATTTTGCTTACAGTCATAGAGCCATAAAAGTCGGCGGCATGGAAACAGGCCCTTCGGCCCAACTTGTCCATGCCACCTAGTTTTCACAATTTGCCTGTGTTTAGTTCATATCACTCCATACCTATCAGATTCATGTACCTGCTAAATATTTCTTAAATGACAAAATTGCATTCGCTTCCACCAATACCTCTGGCAGCCTGTTCCAGACACTCATCACTCTCAGATGGAAAAAATTGCCCCTCTGCACCCTTTTGTATCACTCCTCTCTCAACTTAAATCTATGCCTTCTAGCTTTAAACTTTCCTACTGGGGGAGACCTGTCGGCTATCTCTTATCTATGCTTTCATGATTTTTATAGACCTTAAAACAGTTACTTCAGTCTCCCACCTCAGGGAAAAATGTCCCAGTCTATCCAACCTTTCCTTATAACTCAAACATTCCAGTCCCAGGTCGCATCCTACTAAATCTTCTCTGCACTCGTTCTAGATTAATAATATCTTTTCTGCAGTAGGGCAACCAGAACTGCATGCAGTACTCCAAATGTGGCCTCATCAACATCCTGTATAGCTGCAAAAAAACATCCCAACTCCATACTTAATTTTCTGACTGATCAAAGCAAGTATGCAGAAAGCCTTCTTCATTACTCTGTTCTTTGAATTTGGAGTGACAGGTAGACAATGAACCTGTACCCTTAGATCTCTTTTTGTATAACATTCCACATTGCTTCTCCTCTACTTCTTAGCATAAAGGCAAAGATAAGCAAAAAGTGATCCAATATTGGTAAGAAACATCATTCAGATATATTTCTGAGGGTTATGAAATGCACAAAGACAGCGAAGAAATATTAGCAATAAAGGAAATTATGAATTTTGATTAAGGTAGATAACAATGAGCATTTTTCAATTTCTCAGCTTCACTGTTGAATCAGAAATGTTTTAATTTAGATTAGACATGTCAGAAATGAGTTTCATAAATGGAAGAACTTGCATTTATACCTTATTACAGCTCAAAGACCAAAGAAATATAACATTCATATAAAATTAATGATGTGAAAGTGTAGTCCTCACTGTTGTTAAAGTAAGCCAGACAATAATTTTCCATAAACAAAGTATTTTTTGTGATTTTTTTTTCATGAGGGAAGAATACTACTGATTACATCAGAACTCCTCTCTCTTTCCCAATATTCTGCTGGGACATTTAAGATCAACTTAAAGCCAGGCAGAAGCAAACAGACAGGTCAATAATTGAATGTCACATCTGAAGGACATTATTTCAAACATTTCTTGGAACTACCTTACAGTCTTAGCCCAGATTTTGTTCTGAAGTGCAATCTAAACCTTTATTATTCTGGGTCACAGGCATTCTGTGTTGGAGCAGAATACAATGTCTTATTGGTTTGCTAGTCCATTGTTATCTCTCCATCACCACAGAAAGAATCCTGCTCTTCTCCAGTTAACATAATGCCCTGTTCCTTGGAAGGGGTCAGCATTCCCTACTGAATAAACCTGCTCACCTGCGGCCTTCTACCAAGCACCAGCTTTACCATTCAATGTACTTAGTGTTTCCAAATCTCCAAAAGTTAACATATTGTCAGAGGTGGTTCAGTAGGTAGCATTTCTGCATCTGAGTCAGACATTTATCGATTAAATTGCTCCTCCAAAAGAACAGGAGGGATTGAATTTCAGAGTTTCAGGTCAAACAAATTATGGTCATAATCACAAATAATGCTTCAATGAATATTAGAAATGCACAAGAGACTAGGAGTGGCAAAGCAAAGGTTTGTAGAGGGCGTTCTTACTTGGGACATGAATGTCAATTTTAAGGCTAGAATTTTTTCCAATCCTTATCTGCCCTTGAGAAGGTGGCAGTGCACTCTATTCTTGAACCTCTGCAGTCTACATGACGTAGGTACACCTACAGATTGCGAGAAAAGGAATTCCAGGAGTTTGACTCAGATGCAGTGAAGGAACGAGTATCTAGTTCAAGTCAAGCTGGTGTGTGGCTTAGAGTGGAACTTGCAGATGGTGATGTTCTCGTGCATCAACAGTCCTTGTCCTTCAAGATGGTAGAGATTGCATAAATGCAAGGTACCTTGAAGAAATCTTGTTGAATGGCTGTCGTGCATCATGCATATAGTACACACAGTTGGTGTGAATGGAAGTAGTGAATGCTTAAGTTGAATGAAAACTAGTCATACAAGTTAGTTTGTACTGGATGGGTTGAACATCTTGAGTATTGTTGGAACCGCATCCATCCAGGCAAGTGGAGGGTATTCTGTTGAACTATTGGCTTGTGCCTTATAGCTGGTAGACAGACTTCAGGAATTCAAGAGGCAAGTTAGTTGCCATAGAATTCCAAGCCTCCAACCTACTCTACAGGCCACACTGTATATATTGTATGGTGCAGTTCAGGTTCTGGTGAATGTTAATCGCTGATATGGGGAATATGGGATTATGATGATTTAGTGAGGGTAATGCCATTGAATGTTAAAAGGAGATTGCTAGATTCCTATTCATTAGTGGTTTTCATTAACTGGCACTTGTGTGGCATGAATATTACTTGCCAATAATCAGGCCAAGTGCTGCATATTGCAATCACAGGAGTCACAAATGGTATTGAACTTTGTGAAATCGTCAAGAAATATCCTCACTTCTGACCTTATGATAGAAGGGAGGTCACTTACAAAGCAACTGAAAATAGATGGGTATAGGACACCCTCTGAGGAGCATCTACAGTGATGTACTGGGACTGAGGTGATTGAATTAAAGTAAGTACAACAAACTGCTTTTGTTCTATACCTGACTCCAGCCAATGGGGAGTTTTCTCTATGATTCTCTTTGACTTTAGTTTTTATGTGCCATACTTGGGAAAATAAAACCTTGATGCCAAGGGCAGTCACTCTTACCTAAGTTCTTGAATGGAGATCTTGAGTTCCGCTCATAAGGCCATCAACATGACTCTTCCTTTACAGATGAATCAAGGGTCACACTCATCTCACCATCTCAACCTACAAACTCAACCCTTGACTCGATAGGGATGCTTCATTACCTTGCATGGTTAAGCATGCTCACAAACTGCTGCTGAACCCATTCCCATCAGACTCAGCCCTTCACTTTATCTCCTTGCAGGAAGGCTGAGAGAGCTAGGGTCTTTGAGATTGGTGCACAACAAGCTGCTGACCTCTTCCAAGGAACAGGACATTATGTTAACTGGAGAAGAGCAGGATTCTTTCTGTGGTGATGGAGAGATAACAATGGACTAGCAAACCAATAAGACATTGTATTCTGCTCCAACACTAATGCATTATTCTACATCATCTTCTCTTCACTGTCATCAACTTATTATTTCTCTTCTATTCCAAAGGACTAGCAGCATTCAGAAAACATTAACAAGGAGGAGACCACAGCTGGATCCCCACTCGACCAACATTGTCTCTGTGGAGGAAGCCTGTGAAACATCAGAGTTAAAACATTCAACTGTCCTCTCCACCAACAAAGAGATAATCACCTCAGTGGGTACTGTATATAGATGACACTCGAGTACACAATATGGTGAGCAGAGCATTGATGCGTATCTGCAGCTGTTGGAAAAAGAAATGCCAAAGGTCTCCAGGACTGCTGGAGAACACGTACCTCCTCAGCCCTATGCAAAAGTGGCGTCCCTATAATTGGCTGTTTGATATGACACAACTGCAGTGTGAGGAAGCAAATCAAGCAGTTTTACCAATGATCCATTAGTATACTGGAGTGAAGAGGTCCTATGGGGGCTCCAGCATATGAGCACTTCGTTGCCTTCATGGAAAGTATTGCTGTTACCTTGGAGACCAAGGTAAACCAGAATGCTTTGTGGCTGACAAATACACACAAGGACATATACTCCATCGCTTTAGCTGTGGGTGCTCAACATCAATGGCAAAACCAAAGGAGGATGAGGGATCTTGATCTTATGCATGGTGTTCTTTTCTCTCAAAGGAACAGGGTAAAGCCAGAAAAGTTTGAAAACATGTACCAACAGGTTTCAAAACAGCTTCTTCCCCGCTATTAACATACTTTTGAAGGACTTCTTATATGTTAGGGTTAATTTTTCTCTGCAGCTTCTCTATAGCTGTGACATTATATTCTGCATTCTGCTCTATTACCCTGATGTACTTATGTAAGGTATAATTTGACTGGTTAGCATGCAAAACAATAATTTTCACTGTATCTCGATACATGTGACAATAATAAATCAGATCCAATCAAAAGCAAAATAGAATCACCAAAGGAGAAACATTCAGGGCCCTGGTGGCTTCTTCTGAGAACACCGCATGTGCCTGCCCCTCCCCCTTCCCCTTCCTGTTGCCAGTAACTTCTTGCCTTCAGCTGTTCAAATGGAGATGGGTGATCCTGACAATGATCTCTCAGCAGATTGGCACTGTCAATATTGAAAGCCATGAGGGATGCCTGTTCAAGTCTTGGAAATCAACAGAGCATATCAAATAACAGACGTCTTCTGCCCCAGCAAAAGTCAGGCCTGCACCTAGATGCTGTGTGAGGAAGAAAAGAACATTCTGATAGTACACCTGTGGCTTGGGTGTTCGATTATTGTATAATATCTGCAATTTTGTAAATATATGTTCACTTTCTCCAGTTTAACATCTGATTCAGGTCTGGATAAGGTGGAGTGATATTAAATATGTGGAGCAAATTCAACTAGCAAAAAAGATGTGCAGCATTGCAGCTGCCAAACATTGGTTCCATTCACCAAATCAACAAAATGAGTGACTGCAGATAACTAAAGTGACAGAGAATAGCCAGGGTCAAGGATATCCAAAGAAGTTCCCTACACGTGCTATTTATGGGAAGGATTGTAGAACCTGTGCTGTTTCCACACATTTCAGGAGAGAAATGTCTGAATGTTTGTCAGATGACAGGATAGATCGAGTGAATCCTTAGAAGAGTATAAAGAAAAAAGGAGTATACTTAAAAGGGAAATCAGGAGGGCAAAACGGGGACATGAGATAGCTTTGGCAAATAGAATTAAGGAAAATCCAAAGGGGTTTTACAAATATATTAAGGACAAAAGGGTAATAAGGGAGAGAATAGGGACACTCAAAGATCAGCAAGGTGGCCTTTATGTGGAGCCACAGAAAATGGGCGAGATACTAAATGAATATTTTGCATCAGTATTTACTGTGGAAAAAGATATGGAAGATATAGACTGTAGGGAAATAGATGGTAACATCTTGCAAAATGTCCAGATTACAAAGGAGGAAGTGCTGGATGTCTTGAAATGGTTAAAAGTGGATAAATCCCCAGGACCTGATCAGGTGTACCCAAGAATTCTGTGGGAAGCTAGAGAAGTGATTGCTGGGCCTCTTGCTGAGATAGTCATGTCATCGAGAGTCACAGGTGAGGTGCTAGAAGACTGGAGGTTGGCAAATGTGGTGCCACTGTTTAAGAAGGGCGGTAATGACAAGCCAGGGAACTATAGACGAGTGAGCCTGACCTCCGTGGTGAGCAAGTTGTTGGAGGGAATCCTGAGGGACAGGATGTACATGTATTTGGAAAGGCAAGGACTGATTAGGGATAGTCAATGTGGCTTTGTGCATGTGAAATCATGTTTATTGGTCAGAGTATTGAGTACAGGAGTTGGGATGTCATGTTACGGCTGTACAGGACATTGGTAAGGCCACTGTTGGAATATTACGTGCAATTCTGGTCTCCTTCCTATCGGAAAGATGTTGTGAAACTTGAAAGGGTTCAGAAAAGATTTACAAGGATGTCGACAGGGTTGGAGGATCTAAGCTACAGGGAGAGGCTGAATAGACTGGGGCTGTTTTCCCTGGAGCGTCGGAGGCTAAGGGGTGACCTTATAGAGGTTTACAAAACTATGAGGGGCATGGATAGGATAAATAGACCAAGTCTTTTCCCTGGGGTCGGGGAATCCAGAACTAGAGGGCATAGGTTTAGGGTGAGAGGGGAAGATATAAAAGAGACCTAAGGGGCAACATTTTCATGCAGAGGGTAGTACATGTATGGAATGAGCTGCCAGAGGATGTGGTGGAGGCTGGTACAATTGCAACATTTAGAGTCATTTGGATGGGTATATGAATAGGAAGGGTTTGGAGGGATATGGGCCGGGTGCTGGCAGGTGGGACTACATTGGGTTGGGATATCTGGTCGGCATGGACGGGTTGGACTGAAGGGTCTGTTTCCATGCTGTACATCTCTATGACTCTATGACTGAGCCTCACAAAGGATTGCTGTAATATTTAAGATTGCGAGATTAGCAATGGCCAATTCACACATGATGTTCCCCTTATTGTACAACTTCTGCAGAAAATACATTCGCAAGACATTGTACTTTAAGTGCTATTATAGAGGATGGCAGGCATAGCAAGAGTACACAGAAGATTTAGAGCACTCTGGAGTATATGGAGAATATACTGTTCCTATTTCGAAGGAATAGTGATGGCACAATGCTCAGGAGGAGCAATCTCAGACTGACAAGACTCCTCATGAGGGAGTCCATTCCTGAATGTAACTTGCATGTCTTTGTCACAACCTCCACCTTGACACAAGCATCCTGCACAGTAATGTTGTGGAAGTGAAAACACAAATTGCAAGGAAATCTCAGCAGGTCTGGGAGCATCTGTGGAGAGAAATCGGAGTTAACATTTTGGGTCCAGTAACCTTTCTTCAGAACATTGTGGAAGTGCTCACTGTAACACAGCTACTTTTTCACTGATTCTCGGATAGGGCAAAATTTAGAGAGATGTTTTACAAATTTAAAAGAACTAAACTTTTTATTCCATTGAGTACTAAATGATGAAAGCAAGTAAATTAGATATAAGCAGTGGAATATGTCAAGCGAAGAGAAATGAAGTTAGACCTTGCAAACAGAAACTATGCACCCAGCTCAGACATTCTAGAAGTGCATAGCTATTGGAGATTCAGATTGTGGAGGCCACAGCACACCATTCTAATTTGTAAAATCCAGGCTGGACTGTACTGCATGGCACTCTCTGCCGAGACCAGGAATTAGACCCTCACTCTCAGCAGACATCTGGTCTATTCCATAACTGTTTGGTGGGAGAGAAGCCAGTGTAGCACCTTTGCTCTGCAGCAGTTTGTGGATGTTTTAAAGGAGTTCTGAACCAACTTTAGAGGGGGTCCCCTTCTCTCTGACCGAATGTCCTTGTGTACATCTGGAGTCTTGGAAGGGCACATGTGGTTGCTCCTGTATGTACAATATGTACAGTAGAATTACAAAATTGGTTGCAAAAGTTGTGAATCAGTTGTAATTTAAAGCATTGCATACTTAGGAGGAAAATCAGGATGACAAAACGGGGACATGAGATAGCTTTGGCAAATAGAATTAAGGAGAATCCAAAGGGGTTTTACAAATACATTAAGGACAAAAGGATAACTAGGGAGAGAATAGGGACCCTCAAAGATCATCAACACAGTCTTTGTGTGGAGCCACAGAAAATGGGGGAGATACTAAATGAATATTTTGCATCAGTATTTATTGTGAAAATAGATATAGAAGATATAGACTGTAGGGAAATAGATGGTGACATCTTGAAATACGTCCAGATTACAGAGGAGGAAGTGCTGGATGCCTTGAAATGGTTGAAGGTGGATAAATCCCCAGGACCTGATCAGATGTACCCAAGAACTCTGTGGGAAGCTAGAGAAGTGATTGCTGGGCCTCTTGCTGAGTTATTTGTATCATCGATAGTCACAGGTGAGTGCCGGAAGACTGGAGATTGGCAAATGTGGTGCCACTGTTTAAGAAGGGTGGTAAGGACAAGCCAGGGAACTATAGACCAGTGAGCCTGACCTCGGTGGTGGGCAAGTTGTTGGAAGGAATCCTGAGGGACAGGAGGTATATGAATTTGGAAAGGCAAGGACTGACTCAGGATAGTCAACATGGCTTTGTGCGTGGGAAATCATGTCTCACAAACTTGATTGAGTTTTTTGATGAAGTAACAAAGACGATTGATGAGGGCAGAGCAGTAGATGTGATCTATATGGACTTCAGTAAGGCATTCGACAAGGTTCCCCATGGGAGACTGATCAGCAAGATTAGATCTCATGGAATACAGAGAGAACTAGCCATTTGTATAGAGAACTGGCTGAAAAGTAGAAGTGGTGGTGGAGGGTTGTTTTTCAGACTGGAGGCCTGTGACCATTGGAGTGCCACAAGGATCGGTACTGGGTCCACTACTTTTCATCATTTCTATAAATGATTTACATGTGAGCATAAGAGGTACAGTTAATAAATTTGCAGATGATACCAAAACTGGAGGTATAGTGGACAGCGAAGAGAGTTACCTCAGATTACAACAGGATCTGGACCAGATGAGCCAATGGGCTGAGAAGTGGCAGATGGAGTTTAATTCAGATAAATACGAAGTGCTGCATTTTGGGAAAGCAAATCTTAATAGGACTTATACACTTAATGATAAGGTCCTAGGGAGTGTTGCTGAACAAAGAGACCTTGGAGTGCAGGTTCATAGCTCCTTGAAAGTGGAGTCGCAGGTAGATAGGATAGTGAAGAAGGCATTTGGTATGCTTTCCTTTATTGGTCAGAGTATTGAGTACAGGAGTTGGGAGGTCATGTTGCGGCTGTACAGGACATTTGTTAGGCCACTGTTGGAATATTGCATGCAATTCTGGTCTCCTTCCTATTGGAATGATGTTATGAAACTTGAAAGGGTTCAGAAAAGATTTACAAGGATGTTCCCAGAGTTGGAGGATCTGAGCTACAGGGAGAGGCTGAACAGGCTGGGGCTGGTTTCCCTGGAGCATTGGAGACTGAGGGGTGACCTTATAGAGGTTTACAAAATTATGAAGGGCATGGAGAGGATAAATAGGCAAAGTCTTTTCCCTGGGGTTGCGGAGTCCAGAACTAGAGGGCATAGGTTTAGGGTGAGAGGGGAAAGATATAAAAGAGACCTGAGGGGCAACTTTTTCACACAGAGGGTGGTATGTGTATGGAATGAGCTGCCAGAGGATGTGATGGAAGCTGGTACAATTGCAACATTTAAGAGGCATTTGGATGGGTATATGAATAGGGAGGGTTTGGAGAGATATGGGCCGGGTGCTGGCAGGTGGGACTAGATTGGGTTGGGATAGCTGGTCGGCATGGACGGGTTTCCATTCTGTAGATCTCTATGACTCTAAGTGGAATCTTTTTCTGTTAATAAACATTCTGATTGGCGAAAGGGAACTTCCAAAGCTATGTGGATAAAATTAATTGCAAATTGCAACTGCAAGAAACCAGCAATGGATGAGAATTCTGATGTCATTGTTGGCTAACTGGCAGCTTAAAGGGGAAATAGAAGAATTGGTGGATTCTGGCAAATGTTGCATCCATGACATGGTGGATGCATGTCCAAATGGAGAACTGCAAAATGCTGCTGACGTCCTACATATTCCCTAAAAAGAACAGCTTGACATAATTTAAGAACAGTTGGATCGTTGAGGACAATTAGGATGGGATGTTGACTGCTTCCTCATGAGTGTAGCTCCTCAATGAGCAGCTGGTATAAATGTGACATGATGATTCAGGACATTGTCTATCTTCTTCTGCACTCGGCCTCAGTCTTTTGCAAACAACTGTACTGAAATTTGTAGGTACAGTTCTGTGCCAGAATGCCCAACCTTTTTGCTGGATGTTCTCCTGCTATTTCTCATTCTGAATGCTGAGTGGCATCCAGTGGCACTTGGTATTCTGTTGGGCTGAGAGAAAATGTTTTGTGTGTCACCTTCTACCCACTTTACATCGCATTAGAAGCAGCACCAGAAGAGCAGCTGCATGCAGCTCATTTATTCTTTACTATGTTGGAACATTCCTATTTCTTCAAAAAGTCAACTAATGCACCGATGAAGAATTCACAGTAATTTATCCTCACCCATGCAATTTGGCCCATAAAGTTTCCATGCTCCCTTGGCATTCGGCAGCTTCTGAGAGAACATCCTTCAATTCACCACAGCAAAAATCCCTGTCTATCTTCGTATCCTAGTAAAACTCCTGATATGGTCGAGGATATGACAGCTGCAATGTATTGGTCTGCAATTCTTGTGACTGTGTGCCTTGGGCAATTAGGAAGAGATTGTGACTGAGAGTGCCTTTTTGTATTGTCTTGTTGTTCTTAAAGACTACAAGGGGCAGTGGGTACAATTTACACCTAAAGGTTACTCCGTAAGTACATTTAGGAGAGGAGATGGCATAGTGGTTATGCCACTGGGACTGGTGATCTATAGTCTCGGACAAATTCTTTAGGTAACTGGTTCAAATCCCAACATGGAAACTGCTGGAATCTAAGTGAATGAATCTAGAATATAAAGCTGGTGTTTCAATTGTTTTAAAGACTCACCAACATTCCTTTAAGAGATAAATCTGCCATCTTTACCTGATCTGGACTACATGTGATGCTATATCTATAGTAATGTGGCTGGCTCTTAACTGCCATCTAAAATGGCAGTACAAGGGAAATGATGAGCAACAAATGCTGGCTTTGTCAGCATGCCCACATCCAATGAAACAATGATTTATCATAACAGAATTGGATGCTCTGAAGAATGCTGATTTCTGGACTAACTGAATTGCAGCCAGACGAACAGCATTCTTTAATTAGTACGTCACAGTGATTGCAGTAGCACCACTGGACTTTAGGTAGCCTATTTTTAATTTAAATTCAGCTCTGAGTTGAAATGTCACACCACTTGCACTTTCTCTTACTGGCAGAAATAGAATCAGTCAGAAATAGCGGGACTTCTGGGTCAAGTTCTTCCCACCATTTGAAACATCGACAGAGTCGCCACAACTCCACAAAAATCTGGACTACTGTGTATATATTTGGTTGGAGACAGCAAACATGACATCCTCACATGGTGTGGGTATTGTGATTCTGTTGCATATGTCCTTCTTGAAAGGTGGAGAAGTGAGAAATTTGAAAATAAATTAATGATTGATGTTTAAACTATCAACTTCAACTCAGAGCACTCTTATTTCTGAATCAGAAGATTCAGACCAAACTAAGAACACAAGCATATAATCTGGCACTTTTCAAAGTGACATCTTGGATTGTTTTCATAGACCATAGGTTTCCAGGTCTGTCAGAGTGGACTGCACTTCAACTTGCAATTTCATACCAATGACAAAATTGTTACCCCATTGTAAAGTCTGAGTCAATATTCATCATCAAACAGAGCTGCATCAGTCTGTTTAATCTGTTCTTTGCTATGTGATTAAACAATTTTGT
The DNA here is from genome assembly GCF_020745735.1 of Hemiscyllium ocellatum. Classification (NCBI taxonomy): domain Eukaryota; kingdom Metazoa; phylum Chordata; class Chondrichthyes; order Orectolobiformes; family Hemiscylliidae; genus Hemiscyllium; species Hemiscyllium ocellatum. The sequence goes on along the minus strand of NC_083406.1, from coordinate 61,536,978 downwards.
TTAAATTCAAATTCACTGCTCTGGCTGCAATTTCATGAAGCAGAACACCACTCATTTTACACTGCATAGATCAAAACAGGATGAAATTAGGCCAGTTATACAATAAAATGAGTGATCCAATTCACCAGATTTAACATTCAAACATATATACCCTATCGATTAGAGAGATTTTAACTTGGCAATGGCATTAAAAACTTGGAACAAATATGATACTTAAAAGCTGCTACAAAGATCATCAAACTGCTGCATATTTTACTAGATTTCTTTAAAAAAAAGAGACTAGTACTTCAGAAAATAGTTTGGAAGGATGCAATTTAAATATTTATTAAACATGTGAATTTGCTGTGTTTCTAAAATGATTCTGATATTCTTGGCATATGACTAAGTAGGTCTTCACTGTGCTTTTTAAGCGCTTATGATTAAGTATCTTTTGGTCTGTTGCTCAGAAAGGAAGGACGCTATGACCTTGTACTGTAATGTGCTTTGTTGGTTACTCTACAAAAACTCAGAAATCTGTCAAGACCTAAACCACCAACCCTAATTAGCTTCTTCCTTGCTCACTAACTTTGATAAAATATTTCTTTTTGTTAAGATTTTTTCATTGTAAACTTAAGCAATAGTAGAGCAATATATTTTACATGCAAAAATACACAGAAAAATACTTTATTGCAGTAGTTGGTGAAGAACTTGGTCTTTTTTATGACTTCTAGGCTACACTGACCTAAACAGTTTGTGTGGAAGTGAATGCTTAGTGTCAATGTTCAAGTTGTCCAATGAAAATTAAACTAAGTTTATTCCTGGTTTCAGCATGAATCTGGAAAAGCCTTGCAAGAAATGTATCCTCCTCAAGGCCTGATTTAGTGAGCCTGCCAAGTTTACATTTAAGCTGCTTTGTGGTTTGAAAGATCCATCTATTGTCAATTTCACCCCCCTTCCAGATAATCCACTCTTATGATCACAGTCACTCACCCACTTCCGTTCACTTCTACCTCTTTTAATCATCGACCTCCTTATACAGCGATTGCCCACCTTTTCTCCCCCTTGATTGTTGGTTCTCCGGACTCACTTTGCCCTCACCAGTTACTTCCCTCCCAAGCTCCCATTCTGAGACCTGCCTATGTTCCGTTGCTAGCACAAGATTTGCCCAACAGTCAAATCATCCATGTCAAAGGAGTGTCTTAGAAGTTACTGTATAACTACTGTATGCTATCTATTTACTAGTAATTGTCAAAGCAGGCTTGAAGTAAAACTTTGTTTTACTGCTCACTTGCCTTGCTAAGTGCTGCCAACAACACTCAAGAATCTTGATACCATTCAGGACCAAGTACCCATTTAATAAAACACCACTTCCAAACATTCATGTACTCCACCACAGAAGCTCAGTAGTTACAGGGTGTACAAAATACAAGTTGCACTGCAGAAATTCACCAAAGCTCCTTAGATAGCAGCATCCAAACCCACAACCACTTCCATCAAAAAGACCAGGGCAGCAGATACATGGGAACACCAGCACTTAATAGTTCCCCTGCAAGCTGCACACCATTCTAACTTGGAAACATAACACATATTTAGTCATAATCATTAAGTTCAAGGCGGCAACTGAAGACTATCTTCTGAAGGGCAGTTACGAATGGGCATTAAATTTTGGCCCAACCACCAAAGCCCACATTTCAATAATGAATAAAAAGAAACGAGAAGAGTCAGGCATCCAGACAGTGGGATTCTCTACCATTGCTGGCTTTCTGCAGGTATAGGCCATGTAGACTGCATTCATATTTGTTTGACAGAACAAATATATATGGAGATTTAGTGAAAATTATGGGAACTTCAGGTTACTGAGAATGAAATTCACCTGTTCCAATTTCTGGGCTGGTGGCCACAATTCAGCCAGTATTCATAGTGTGTCTATTTCTGTCTCGATGCAGGTGGGAAAAAATATTTACAACCTCACCTCAGAGTACATTTTAAAAGTGCTAACAAGCATTAAATTATTTGTAAAGTGAGTCACCTCTTCTCAAATGCTGCTGTGCCATCTCTGTTTTCAGATAATTTCAATTTAATATTTTAATACAAGTCCATGTACCTAAGATATGAAATACAAGATTTAACATCAGAAACTGATGTCCTGAATTTGATGTCATGGATCAACTAAATTTGAAAAATGAAGTCAATGCTAGCCTCATCAGGATTATTCACTGATAGTTTCATGTGTTCAGTGATATCAAATAATCGTAAATGAAGGAGCAAGTACCAGGTACCACAAAGATAAAGTAATTGTTCGGAAACAAATCTCATGATTGTGAGGATGATTAGTTTAATGTTGCTGCCTTTTATCATAATCAAGAGGGCAATAGTGTTTTATGAAGGTCTTTTGTCATGGATTTTGTTTACATGCTGCAAATAAGTTCAGAATACCTCATGCTGAGATTAAAAAGAACAGGTTTATGTCTGATCAGGAAAAAGACTGCATGCCTCAGTGTTTGTTCAAATTAAAATCTGAGAAATGCAGTATTATCAGACAAGAATACATTTTATAAGCCTTTGTAAATAAGCTTGATATCTAATCTTAAAATGCCTAACCATTACTAAACACAAGATATCATTATTACCAGACCAATTTTATAGGAAAGTTTTGAATTTTTTTTCTGCAATTGCAGCATGAATAAGGCAGTGAATTTTAAATTCTGATTTTGAGCGGTAATGTGCACCCAATATGAATTATACTTTTTAAAAACATTTCATAATTTTTCCCTGGTATTATTGCTGGTTGTAGGCAAGAGCAGCAAAGACAGAGGGTGAAATCTTCCAGTCACCGAGATGATAGGCCTGAAAGCAGAATGGAAACCAGAATGCTACCAATTCCTTACCTCTGTCAAATTTAAATTCTGGAATGTCCTGGTTTGACTTTCGCACCTGCCACACCTGACATCCTTCAGTAGGCAATAAATGGCCTACTGGGCTCCAACTACTTCAGCTCCAGCGGGAGAAGAAAAGCATTCTGCTAACTCTCTTGTTTATGGAGGTGGAAGGAATGGATGAGGTTGCTATCTCTCAATCAACATTTATCCTAACCTGTGCATGATTGAGCGTCTGGACATGAGGCAGAGGTGTGACACCCCTCATGCTCCGAGATCATTCCTGTGGGAGACCTGGGGGATGTTGTAGCAGAAGTAGCCCTGGCCTCCTCCATGGTGCTGCAGGGAGTTGTATCTGTCAACCTGAATGGCTGGCAACTTTTTCTGGGCTTCCTCAATTAGGGCTCTAATTACAGTAGAAAATGTCAGTCACCAATTAGGTGCCATTGGAGTAAGATCAGATGTCACTTTATAATAGGATGCAAATTTCTCTCCACTTATCTCTCTCATGGGAAGGACTACCAAATTGAAGAGAAGCCTGTTATTGCCACCAAGAAAACATTGATGGACATACATACAAGCATAGAAATTAGGATCAGGTGCAGGTGCAGGAATAGGCTGTGTGGCCCCTCAACTTGTTCTAAAAGTGATAAAATCATGGCTGATCAGATCATGCCTCAACTCTACTTTCTGAGCTACCTTATGCCCTTCCATTTGTATTGTTACAGGAATTCATCTAACTTAGCCATAAAATATTCAAGGTCCCAGTCTCGACAACTGTATAGGGAAGAGAGTTTCACAGACCAAAGGCCGCCTGAGAAAAATGTCTCCTCATTGCTGTCTCAGTGGGAGATGTTTATTTTTAAACTGTGTCCCCTAGTTCTAGTATCAGTCGCATGGGAATATTTTCTCAACATTCATCCTTTTTCTTGATCCCTTCAGGACCTTACCCACCATTCTTCTAAACTCATAAGATATCCCGCTCATCTCAGAAATCAGTTGAGTGAAACTATTTCTCATGATATTATATCCTTTCTTAAGTTAGGAACTAAAATTGTATGCAGTACTCCAAATATGATCCATCAATGCCCATTACAATTGTAGAAAAACTTCCCACTTTTATCTTTAATTTCCTTGCCAGAAACAGCAACATTTTATTTGCCTTCCTAATCAGTTGCTGTGCCTGCATTTTAATTTGATTAAGGAGATGAGCAATGGAAGCACTATACCTAGATATAGTGCAGAAATTACTTCATGGTCTAAACTAGTCAAGAAAAGTGAGTAGGCATGCTAAATCAGCTCCATTCTATGATGATTTTTTTTAACTTTTTCATTCTACCTAACTAAATGTGCCACATCCGATAATCTCTGCTATGTACATTTTTGGCATCCTTAAAGGAAGGCTATGCTTGCCTTCAAGAGAGAGGTTGCAGCAGCGATTCACTAAGCTAATCCTGGGATGTGGTGGTTTCACAATGTGGAAGGATTGATTGGACTAAACCTATATTCACTAAAGTTCAGGAAGATGAAAGGTGGTCATATTGAAAGATATGTAATTCATCTGACATGTTAGATGCTATTTTCTTATGCTTAAGGATTCAAGAATGGTCAAAGTCTCAGAATAAGGGGTTCGCCACTTAGGACTGAGATAAAGATAAATTTCTTTATTCAAAAGTCATGAATTATTTAGAATTCTTTTCACCAGAGAACTGTGGATGCTCAGCTACTGAGTATGTTCAATAAAGTATATCAATAGAGTTTGGACACTAAGGGAATGAAAAGAAATGATAAGAGGTCACAAACATGTGGCTGAGTTTGAAGATGTGTGATGAGTTTATTTGAATGGTGAACCATAATGGGGTTCCAATGCAGTACTTCTCCCAGTCCTATCAGATGTTATCACATCAAAGCCTAATAACTTCCATGACCATCACTCCATATAAATACTGGCCAAGGACCAATACCAATCTAAACTAGAGACCCAGACAGACACCCGGCGACTATGGCAAGGACTAAATGACATTACAGGTTCTAAAAAGAGAGAGTGCAAGATAGCAGACGATGACATATCCGTCCCAAATCAACTCAACTCTATGGTTGCTTTGAGCAGAATTTCAGCAGAGAGGTATAACCTATTCCGACAAATCCTGACAAACTTATCCCAATAGTCACTGCATCAGAGGTCAGATCAGTTTTCCTTCGTGTGAATCCAATGAAAGCAATGGGACCAGACGGAGTACCAGTCCGTGCACTCAGAGCATGCGCAGATCAACTGGCAGAGCTCTTCTTGGACATCTTCAACCTCTCCCTGCAGCAGGCCACTGTCCATGCCTGTTTCAAGAGGGCCAGCATCATCCCTGTGCCAAAGAAGGCTAATGCAGCATGTCTCAATGACTACCGCCCAGTGGCCCTAATTTCAGTGATCATGAAGTGCTTTGAAAGGCTGGTCATGGCATTAATCAACTCCAGCTTCCCCACAACTCTTGACTCATTCCAATTTGCCTATTGGACCAACAGATTCATTAGGATGCCATACCATTTGTCCTTCACTTCTCCCTAGAACATCTTGAGACCAAGAACAGCTACATAAGAATCCTACTCATTGACTACAGTTCAGCCTTCAACAATATTATCCTCTCGAGACTAATTACTAAACTTAGGGATCTAAGTTGTGGGCGGCATGGTGGCACAGTGGTTAGCACTGCTGCCTCACGGCGCCTCAGACCCAGGTTCAATTCCCGACTCAGGCGACTGACTGTGTGGAGTTTGCATGTTCTCCCCGGGTCTGCGTGGGTTTCCTCCGGGTGCTCCGGTTTCCTCCCACAGTCCAAAGATGTGCGAGTCAGGTGAATTGGCCATGCTAAATTGCCCGTAGTGTTAGGTAAGGGGTAAATGTAGGGGTATGGGTGGGTTGCGCTTCGGCGGGTCGGTGTGGACTTGTTGGGCCGAAGGGCCAGTTTCCACACTGTAAGTAATCTAATCTAATCTCGGACTAAATCTCACTCTCTGCAACTGGATCCTTAGTTTCCTGACTCACAGGCCACAATCAGTGAAGACTGGGGATAATATTTCATCATCACTAACACTCAACATTGAAGCCCCCCGGGGTGCATACTAAACCCCCTACTGTACCCTCACTGTATACCCATGACTGCATCGCCAAATAGCAGACTAATGCCATTTAGAAATTCGCTCATGACACCACCATAGTCGGTCAAATCTCAGATGGCAATGTAACAGATTACAGACGGGAGGTGGAAAATGGTGCACTGAGAACAACCTAGCTCTCAATGCTAGCAAAACCAAGGAACGTATTATTAACTTTCGATGGGATGTTATTCATGCTCCCCCTTCACATTAACAGCACAGAGATGGAATGAGTGGGGAGTGTCAAGCTCCTGGGAGTGGTCATCTACAACAAGCTTTCTTGGACTCTTCATGTAGATACATTGGTTACAAAGGCCCAACAACGTCACTTCTTCCTCAGGCAGCTGAGGAATTTTGGCACGACAGCTAATACCTTTGCTAATTTTTATAGATGCGCCATTGCGAGCATTCTGACTGGATGTATTACAATCTGGAATGGCAATTGTACCATTCAAGATCGTGGACGATTACAGAGAGTGGTGAACTCAGCCCTGACAATCACATAGGCCAACCTTCCATCTATAAAATCCTTTGTCAGGAAAGGCAGCCAGTATTCTTAAAGATCCATCTCACCCTGGCAATGTTTTTCTACAATCTCTACCATTGGGGAGAAGGTACAGAAGCCTGAACACATGCGCCAGCCGGTTTCGTAACAGTTTCTACCCTACTGTTATTAGAATACTAAATGGACTCACAAACTTTAACATTCACCTGTATTTATGTTGTTTTCTTGCTGCTGTTTACCTATTATTTATTATCTATGCTACTTAACCCTGTGATGTGCCTGTATTGCTCGCAAGGCAAAGCTTTTCACTGTGCCTCGGTACACATGACAATAAATTCAATTCAATTCAATTCATCTTCGCAACTCCTCATTTATGCATCCATGACTGGTACTTAGCTCAGCCCTTATGCAACATAATACATCTGTTTCATAGTCACCCTCACGAAATACATAACATCCACTTGATGAATATGGAGTCTTATTCATTTAAAATCTGTTTCTTCTTCACTTAGAGTCATAGAGATGTACAGCACGGAAACAGACCCTTCAGTCCAACCCGTCCATGCCGACCAGATATCCCAATCCAATCTAGCCCCACCTGCCAGCATCTGGCCCATATCCCTCCATACCCTTCCTATTCATATCCCATCCAAATGCCTCTTAAATGTTGCAATTGTACCAGCCTCCACCAAAAGAAGACACAAAATGCTTTGTGAAAGTTATTTTCTCATGCTGATTAAGTCATTTAACAGTAATTAAGAGTCAACATATGGTTACAAATGTTAGTTTGATTGTAATGGACTGGCCCAAACTTTGTTGATGGAATTAGTCTCTCCCATGCAAATACATGATCTACATGACATTCAATATATTTGAGAGGGGAGCTAGACGTAAGGATGTTGTATTTATAATTTGTGGAGTAACAGTACAAAAAAAGGCAGTGGTTCTGGATTTTGTTTTTGAACTGTCAATCTGTTCCCCAGTGAAGTTGTTCAGCAAAGACACCATTAGCTTCACAGTTATTTTTACAGTAAATTCTAGTCAACTATGTTCCAGGAGGGAATATAATCTGTCTCATCATATCTACAACTGTTAATAGTTTTTTTTTTAGCTTGGGTTTCTGGACACTATAGGAACAGCCATTTTCAAAACAGGTAACCTGAGAATATTCTAAGATTTAAAAAAAATCTCATGCATGTGCAAGTCATGGCCTTGAAGTGCTTTTTATCCTCATTCAATTGTTAGGCCAAATTATTTTGACTCTATGAGCAGAACTCTAATATCACAAAACCCCTCCACTGAAGAATGGTGGAAAACACCAATAGGTAATAGCATCTTTCAAATCAATGAGCCTGTGACTCAAACTTTGAACAGCAGTGTAAGACTTGTGTCAAGGAAAACTTTATGGATCAGTTGTAGATCTGGTTTTAATATTAAACTAAGGTAGAGAATATAATTTGCAGAAGATTATTGAACATATGATGGGTAATATTCTGTTAAAACTTTTGGTTTTGTAAATGTGTGCTAAATTACAGCTGCAATGATAAAAGTATTAAAAATTAACCTGGCTGTAAATTCCATACCATCCAGAACAACATTCTATAATGTTGATGGCAATATGGGGAATGCAAGACTACCAAGAAGGTTGTTAGGTATAGATTTGAGTTATGTCCGCCTCTTCCCAGGCCTTAGCAATTTATAGACTGACAAACATACTGAAAGAAAAGCAGTGATTTTTTAAAAAAACACGATGATGAATCACAGTGAGCATGAACAGTTAATAAAAGGATTCTTCTTGTGGCATCCTAGATAAGCACATCAAAGTGAAACTGAAGTATAGTTCAACAAATTTGCCAGTAAAGTAATAAAAAAAGCAATAATAGAAAGAAATAAATGCCACAAAATATCTGCACGCTCTACAAATATTTGCAATTACCTTCACAGATTTTGACATTTGCTTAGTTATATTTACAAACATATAGATTAAAGTCACCACTTAAGAAGTACACATAAAACAATGTCTACTGAGAAGTTACCTGATATCATCATCTTCACCAAGTATGTGTTTTGGAAGAGGAGAATATCTTCCTGATGTAATCTGTGGAAGCGAGGATTTGTAATCCAGCATATCATTATTCCCAACTGAGGGAAGGATGTGATTCTCCATTGGAGGGGAATAAGCTAAGAAAAAATACAAAAACAAGCTTGTTGATTCTAAAATCCAAAAGGGATTTCTGCATTATGTTCTCTAGCTCATAACAATAAATTGAAAATAAAAAAAACTTGAAAGGCATATTTGACATATTTGGGGCGGCATGATGGCTCAGTGGTTAGCACTGCTGCCTCACAGCACCAGGGTCCCAAGTTCAATTCCAGCCTCGGGCAACTGTCTGTGTGGAGTTTGCACATTCTCCCTGTGTCTGCATGGGTTTCCTCCGGGTGCTCCAGTTTCCTCCCACAGTCCAAAGATGTGCAAGTTAGGTGAATTGGCCAAGCTAAATTGCCCATAGTGTAAGGTGCATTAGTCAGAGGGAAATGGGTCTGGTTGGGTTACTCTTTGGAGGGTCGGTGTGGACTTGTTGGGCTGAAGGGCCTGTTTTCACACTGTAAGGAATCTAATCTAAAAAAGAAAATTTGATGAAACTTGATACTAAATATAAATAACCAATGCAATGATTCAACAAGTTCAATAAAATACGGAAAGAAATAGCGAAATTTTTATATTTTTAACTTTACCTCATGTAACATATCATTTCAACCTTCTCCATTTTCAATGGTTTTTAATAATGCCACAAACCAGACTTTGCTCCAGAAATCTTTAAGTAAAAAGTGAGGTCTGCAGATGCTGGAGATCAGAGCTGAAAATGTGTTGCTGGTTAAAGCACAGCAGGTTAGGCAGCATCCAAGGAACAGGAAATTCGACGTTTAGGGCCGAAATTTCCTGATGAAGGGCTCTGGCCCGAAACGTCGAATTTCCTGTTCCTTGGATGCTGCCTAACCTGCTGTGCTTTAACCAGCAACACATTTTCAGCTCCAGAAATCTTTAACAAACCTTGTTTGCTTTTCAAACCACTGATTTGATTGGTGTAAAAGTTCTTGTATATCTAAATATATAAATATTAACAATCGAGAAAAAAAGCTTTGTGGGGGATTTCTGTACAAGACAATGATTCTGAACGGGTTAATATTAGTTGTTGCATTAAAATCCAATCAATCTGATGATATATAATTCTTGAAATGAGAATTATGAGTCCAGTTTGAGATCCCAATTAGACCAGATGTGTACCCATGACTCCTGATGGCCTTAGCAATTGCCACAAACATTCCCAGAACATTGGTCTGGAGTCTGGGTTATTAATCCAGTGACATTACCAGTATATCACCACATACCCAATAGCTGACTCTTGAACAACCATTCCTTGTTAGACCCTTATTCATACCCATTGCCATTGGCCCAAGTGTAGAAACTGCCATGCAGAGTGATAAACCATGACAAGAAAGAATAAAGAGAACAAATCTAAAAGTTAACCATCAACCTGAATTTACAAGAAGAGTCGGGGATAAAACTAAAGGCTTTGCATCTCAACTCACATTGCATTCATAACAAAATGGATGAATAGATAGCAAAATACAAGTTAATGCATGTATCTAATAGGAATTACAGAGACTTGGCTGCTGAATGTCAAGGATTTGTACCTGAAACTTGAAGGGCACAGGACATTTAGGGAGGACAGGAAACTAGGAAAAGGTGAATAGATGACTCTGTGAGTTAATGATGACATTAGCACAATAGAAAGGGATGACAAAAGTTCAGAGAACCAAACCATGGGAACAATTTAAATAGAAATGGGAAATGATAAAGGCAAAAAGTCATTTGTGGGAGGGGAGTTTGAGGCCTTCAAAAGTAACCACTTGATAGCACGCAGCATAAAGGAAGAAATAATGAGAGCTTGTTGCAAGTGTACAGTGATAATCATTGACCATTTTAACCATTTAAATACTGGAAAGTTCAAGTACTGCACTTTGGAGCTCACTGATACCTTACATTGCCATGTTGCTTTGTGTGCAGACACAGGGACCTACTTCCTACATCAGACCAAGATGAATTTAGGGGTGATAGCTTCTCAGAGCATCTCTGCCTTGCCTTTACACAGACAGATATCCTGGAAATTTATCTTGTTAGGCAGCAATGAATAGTCAAGGGGGACAATATCCAGTCCACATGCTTGTCCTTCATCAGTCATAGTGTCATAGAGATGTAGAGTACAGAAACAGACCTTCGGTCCAACTCATCCATGCAGACCTGATATCCCAACCCAATCTAGTCCCATATCCCTCCAAACCCTTCCTATTCTTAAATGCATCCAGATGCCTTTTAAATGTTGCAAATGCACGAGCCTCCACCACTTCCTCTGGCAGCTCATTCCATACATGTACCACCTTCTGCGTGAAAAAGTTGCCTCTTAGGTCTCTTTTATATCTTTCCCCTCTCACCTAAAACCAATGCCCTCTTGTTCTGGTCTCCCCTCCCTCAGGGAAAAGACCTTGTCTATTTACCCCATCCATGCCCCTCATAATTTTGTAAACCTCTATAAGGTCACCCCCCATCTTCCGACGCTCCACACTCTTTCACCTCACCCTATAGCTCAAATTCTCCAACCCCGGCAACATCCTTTAAATCTTTTCTGAACCCTCTCAAGTTTCACAACATACTTCTGATAGGAAGGAGACCAGAATTTCACACAATATTCCAAAAAGTGGCCTAACTGATGTCCTGTACAGCCACAACATGACCTCCCAACTCCTGTACTCAACACTCTGACCAATAAAGGAAAGCATACCAAACACTTTCTTCACTATCATATCCCCCTGCAACTAAACTTTCAAGGAGCTATGAACTGCACTCCAAGGTCTCTTTGTTCAGCAACACTCCCTAGAACCTTACGATTAAGTGTATAAGATCTGCTAAGATTTGCTTTTCCAAAATACAGCACCTCGCATTTATCTAAATTAAACACCATCTGCCACTCTTCAGACCATTGGCTCATCTGATCAAGATACCGTTGTAATCTGAGCTAACCTTCTTCACTGTCCACTATACCTCCAGTTTTGGTATCATCTGCAAACTTATTAACTATACCTCTTATGCTCACATGCAAATCATTTATATAAATTATGAAAAGTAGTGGACCCAGCACCGATCCTTGTGGCACTCCACTGGTCACAGGCCTCCAGTATGAAAAACAACCCTCCACCATCACTTCTACTTTTAAGCCAGTTCTGTATCCAAATAGCTAGTTCTCCCTGAGCTCTAACCTTGCGAACCAGTCTCCCATCGGGAACCTTGTTGAACACCTTACTGAAGTCCATATGGATCATGTCTACCCCTCTGCCCTCATCAATTCTCTTTGTAACTTCAAAAAACTCAATCAAGTTTGTGAGGCATGATTTCCCAAGCACAAAGCCATGTTGACTATCCCTAATCAGTCTTTGCCTTTCCAAATACATGTACATCCTGTCCCTCAGGATTCCCTCCAAAAACTTGCACACCACTGATTTCAGGCTCACTGGTCTATAGTTCCCTGACTTGTCTTTACCACCCTTCTTAAATAGTGGCCCATGTTATCCAAACTCCAGTCTTCCAGCACCTCACCTGTGATTATCAATGATACAAATATCTCAGTAAGAGGTCCAGCAATCACTTCCCTAGCTTCCCACAGAATTCTAGGGTACACCTGATCAGGTCCTAGGTGTTTATCCACTTCTATACATTTCAAGACATTCAGCACTTCCTCCCCTGTAATATGGACATTTTTCAAGATGTCACCATCTGTTTCCCTGTTTCTATATCTTCAATATCCTGTCAGGGAAAGGGGTGAAGTACATTGAGTATAATAGGCAGCACAGAAAGAAGGAAGACTTAGTAGTTTAGGTTGGGTGAGAACCATTGAGGAAATATGCTGCATTCAATATAGACAAAGATATAGTGTGACCATTGGTAGAAGGTGTATGATGGCAGAATTAGAATGAATGGGAGGTAGCAGAGAGAGGATAGTGTAATGAAGTTGAAGACATGATTAGTACCTTTAACAGAGAGAGAATGCTGTGCTGGACAGAGACCTTACATATACCTGTGTATATGGCTAGATGGCAGTCCCTGAGTGTAATGAAAATTGAAAGTGTGTGAAATGGATACTCAAGTTTTGTTGCTGTTTTGACAACAATTTGAATTTAACCAGTTTAAATTATGCCCCCAGGATACTAAAATCCAATCGCGTTTGAATTTATTGTTTTGCCAACATCAAACCAATGATACAATCTGATTCTGGAATGTAAAAAAATGCAGACATTTTGAAAATTGGTCACAGACCAACTGCCATAGAGAAAAATACTCAGAGAGCTAATTGCCCAACTAACATCTTACTCTGAAAGAAATTAGAAAACACTCTCTATCAAAGTTACCTTTTCTTGTAAAACATAGACGCAGTTAAAAAAAAAGACCCAAGGAAATTAGTAGCCGGAAGAGTGAAGACACAGAAGAAGACAGCAACTGTATGGTTTTGAAATTAAGTTGATGTAATTTTAATAAGTGCCTTTAAAATCTATTGGAACAGTATATTGTTATAGAGTTAGAGGCAGATAGTAAGCAGCTCAGAGAAAGGGTGGCTTAGAGTTATGAATAGTTGTCGTTTAATGTTCACTTTTAGAATTAAAAAATAAATTGATGTTATTTTCTTTAAATAATGGAACTTGAGAGATCTCTATCAGTCATATTTTAACAGATTTTGAGGCAAGGTGAGCTTTCTGGGTGTTTGGTTTAATTAACAGAGAGGTTCAGCTCTGTGTCGTAACAGTGATACCACTTTTGCAGTGTGCAGAAGGTCATTAACCTTCTTCCAGTAATACTGCACATTACTCCAGACCATGCACAGCGTATTGACTTGAGTGGTTACTTCAGAGCAGGGTAGCAGCATTTGACATAGTGCATAGGTGGAGTTTAAGTATGGCACCCATATTACATGGAGAATTACGCAACATACCATGCTGATCTCACAGATATAAAAAAACCTCTATGAAATAATCAAAAATCTGCTAAGTGGCAAATTCAGAATAAGTTTAGTCTTCTGTATTGGGCAAGTGCGACTGGTGTTTTTACCTCAGAGTTGCCCACACAGTTTCTTGCTACCTTTTGAGGTGAATGTTTTCACCCAGAATATTGGTTTTGCCCTGTGTTCCTTCTATGACTTCTGCGGAGTGCCCCTCTGTAGAAGTATAAAAGAATTTAAAATATGATGCATTTTGATAAAACTAGAATGTGGCAAGAACATAAGATGGTCATCAAGATTTCCAACAGGGAATGCAGAAGAAATATCTTTTCCAAAGAGTGGTGAGAATGTGGAGTTTGTTAACACGTAAATAGGTTGAAATGAGATGTGTATAGATTCATTTATGGGGAAACCAGTCAAGCATATGAGGAGGAAAGTGATAGAGTCACAATGGTGGAATTAGAGAGGAAAGATGGAAAAGGGTTTGATTAGAATATAAATATAGTCTGGTTGGCCTAATTGTGTGGTCTACGTAAAGTCCTTGCAGTTTGGTCTCCTAAGGCTAAAATTAGTCTTGTTGCTGAAGGTTGTAAAGATCAACTGAATGATACATGTGTTAGAATGGACTCGCTCATAGCTGAAAAAGGAATCTTAAAAATCTTTTTAGTTCTTTGGTTACATAACTTTGGGAATATAAATAAAACAACATAAAAGCAACGTTTCTGCAGGATGTTTCGTTTCAGAGAATGTTTCTGATATAGACAAAAGAAGGTGCAGAAAGGAAACTATGCAAATTTAAAGTTTTATGACCTAAATATTGCTTCCAGGATGTGGTACTTTTCAAAGATCTGTTGCAATGAAAATATGTTATGTTCAAGAAAAGCAGATCCTGCAATGCAATGCTTAAACCAAAATTTTCAGGCATTTTCTTGATGCATGTCGATGAGTTCTTATGGAGTAGTACAGATGGGCTTGAGAAATGCATTCCAAATGATTAGGATAGAATTGAAGACAGGAGGTTAGACCATAGCATTCCATTACTGTCGGCAAGGACAAAAATTTGAACCATCCAGGGGCCAGTATTCTGACAAATCAATTAACCAGCCTTCGCCTCCGTGCCTACTTTTACAACCAAGACTCCCGCCCACCCTCTGACGACCCCTTCTCCCGCCTCCAACACACCCCATCCACCTGGACACCCCGTGCTAGCCTCTTACCCGCCCTCGATCTATTTATAGCCAACTGCCACCGCGACATTAACCGACTCGACCTGTTCACCCCTCTCACCCACTCCAACCTCTCACCCTCAGAACGTGCAGCCCTCCACTCCCTCCGCTCCAACCCCAACCTCACCATCAAACCGGCAGACAAGGGAGGCGCGGTAGTAGTTTGACGCAGTGACCTTTATACCGCTGAGGCCAAACGCCAGCTTGCGGACTCCTCCTCCTATTGCCCCCTTGACCATGACCCCACCTTCCACCACCAAACCATCATCTCCCAGACCATCCATAACCTCATCACCTCAGGGGATCTCCCCTCCACCGCCTCCAACCTCATAGTCCCACAACCCCGCACCGCCCGTTTCTACCTCCTGCCCAAAATCCACAAACCTGCCTGCCCCGGCCGACCCATTGTCTCAGCCTGCTCCTGCCCCACCGAACTCATCTCCGCGTACCTCGACACGGTTCTGTCCCCTTTAGTCCAAGAACTCCCCACCTACGTTCGGGACACCACCCACGCCCTCCACCTCCTCCATGATTTTCGCTTCCCCGGTCCCCAACGCCTTATCTTCACGATGGACATCCAGTCCCTGTACACCTCCATCCCCCATCACGAAGGACTCAAAGCCCTCCGCTTCTTCCTTTCCCGCCGCACCAACCAGTACCCTTCCACTGACACCCTCCTTCGACTGACTGAACTGGTCCTCACCCTGAATAACTTCTCTTTCCAATCCTCCCACTTCCTCCAAACTAAAGGAGTTGCCATGGGCACCCGCATGGGCCCCAGCTATGCCTGTCTCTTTGTAGGATATGTGGAACAGTCCATCTTCCGCAACTACACCGGCACCACACCCCACCTTTTCCTCCGCTACATCGATGACTGTATCAGCGCTGCCTCGTGCTCCCACAAGGAGGTTGAACAGTTCATCAACTTTACCAACACCTTCCATCCCGACCTGAAATTCACCTGGACTGTCTCAGACTCCTCCCTCCCCTTCCTAGACCTTTCCATTTCTATCTCGGGCGACCGACTCAACACAGACATCTACAATAAACCGAATGACTCCCACAGCTAACCTCCTCCCACCCTGCTCCCTGTAAAAACTCCATCCCATATTCCCAATTCCTTCGTCTCTGCCGCATCTGCTCCCAGGAGGACCAGTTCCAATACCGTACAGCCCAGGTGGCCTCCCTTCTTCAAGGACCGCAGATTCTCCCCAGACGTGATCGACGGTGCCCTCCACCGCATCTCCTCCACTTCCTGCTCCTCCGCCCTTGAGCCCCGCCCCTCCAACCGCCACCAAGACAGAACCCCACTGGTTCTCACCTACCCACCACCAACCTCCGTATACAGCGTATCATCCGCCGTCATTTCCGCCAACTCCAAACGGACCCCACCACCAGGGATATATTTCCCTCCCCTCCCCTATCAGCATTCCACAAAGACCACTCCCTTCGTGACTCCCTCGTCAGGTCCACACCCCCCACCAACCCAACCTCCACTCCCGGCACCTTCCCCTGCAACCGCAGGAAATGCAAAACTTGCGCCCACACCTCCTCCCTTACTTCTCTCCAAGGCCCCAAGGGATCCTTCCATATCCACCACAAATTCACCTGCACCTCCACACACATCATCTATTGCATCCGCTGCACCCGATGTGGCCTCCTCTATATTGGGGAGACGGACCGTCTACTTGCAGAATGCTTCAGGGAACACCTCTGGGACGCCCGGACCAACCAACCCAACCACCCCGTGGCTCAATGCTTTAACTCTCCCTCCCACTCCACCGAAGACATGCAGGTCCTTGGACTCCTCCATCGCCAGAACATAACAACACGACGGTTGGAGGAAGAGCACCTCATCTTCCGCCTGGGAACCCGCCAACCAGAAGGGATGAACTCAGATTTCTCCAGTTTCCTCATTTCCCCTCCCCCCACCTTGTCTCAGTCGATTCCCTTGAACTCAGCACCGCCCTCCTAACCTGCAATCCTCTTCCTGACCTCTCCGCACCCACCCCACTCCGGCCTATCACCCTCACCTTGACCTCCTTCCACCTATCACATCTCCATCGCCCCTCCCCCAAGTCCCTCCTCCCTACCTTTTATCTTAGCCAGCCTGGCACCGTCTCCTCAATCCTGATGAAGGGCTATGGCCCGAAACGTCGAATTTCCTGTTCCTTGGATGCTGCCTGACCTGCTGTGCTTTAACCAGCAACACATTTTCAGCTCTGATCTCCAGCATCTGCAGACCTCACTTTTTAGTCAAATTAATTAACCAGCACAGTAGAGAAGGTTTTAAACTAAATAGGGGTGGGTATGGATCAAATTATGGGAGACATGGTAAAGTAAATGGAGACAGCAATATAATAGAGCAGGGCCACAATTTGGGTAATGATTACCAGAATATGACAGGAAGAGACAGAACATTTTGGAATGACAGAAAGTTGGAAAAGATCTTGGGGTAACTCTGTTAATCAAGAATGACATGAGAATAATATTGGAGATTACTTAAACTTTAAACATCAAGATGCAGATTCAGTGTGAATAAAGACAAGAAATAATAAAAGCAAGAGGTAGTTACATTTTGGGCAGAGTTTACAGGTTAAAATAAAATAGACATGTAAGAAATGTACTACAATAATCAGAGATGAATTTAAACCACATGTACACTAGCAGAAGCAATTGGCAAAAGGTATGCCTGAAACATTAGTTCATTGAGTGCTTTAGGCCAATTCCTTAGATTGGTTTATTTAGAGCTAACTAGGGAGTAGACTATCCCAGACCTGATAATATACAATAAGAGAAGATTAATCATAAAGGACGGTCATCACAATATAACAGAATTTCATATTGAATTAAAAAGAAAAAAGCTGTGGCTCCATAACTAGTTTTTAGATGAAGGCAACTATGAGGATACGCAGAGCTGGCTAAGGTGCATTGGGAAGCAAGATTAAAAGTTACACAGCAGAGTTGCAGTGGCAATCATTAAGGAGTTACTTAATAACTTCCGCTAAACATTTATCCCAATGAAAACATTCTTTGGGAAGAACACATCATCTATGGTGTATTAAAGAAGTTAAGGATGGCATTAAATTGAAACAAACACGAAAAATTTGCAAAGATTTGTGGTAAATTGGAGGACTGAGCAGACCTAAGGAGTCTTAATGACAAAGTAAAAGAAAGAACACAGTGTATGATAGCAAGACAATTAATCATATAATAGTAAAAGTTTTTTTTAAATTTGCAGACTGAGCAGACCTACATTGCCCGTTCCCAATTGCCCTCAAGAAATTGATGGTAAGCTACATTCTTGAACCACTGTGGTCCATTTGAAGAGGAATAGAGGAACTGGTTCCTTGGTGAATCTGGGTAATTGACAATGAGAAACAAAGAAATGGTAGAGGCTTTGAACAGGTATTTTGTGATATCTGCATGTTCGAAGACATAGAAGGCATGCCAAAAGATAATTTAAAATTAAGAGATGATAAGAAAAAATGAACGTCAGGGATAAAGTACTTAGAAAACCATTGGATATAAAGGCTGATAAGTCCCACGAATGGATGACTTGCATTCTAGTCTTGAAAGAAATGACAGACAGACTAGGTGGTTTAAATCTTACAGTCTGGAAAGGTTTCAGCATATTGGAAAATGGTATATATAACACTTTTACTCATAAAGGAGGGATAAAGCAAGCAACTATATGTCACATAACCTTACATCTGTCATAAGGAAATTGCTTGAATTCATTATTAAGGTGGCTATTAGGAACTTAGATGGCTTTGTGAAAGGGAAATTTTGTTCAATTAATTATTAAATGGATAGAAGGAGACCAAAAAATATAAAAAAGTAGAAAAAAAATGAAGAGAATTAGGCCATTCGGCCCTTGAAGCCTGCTCAGCAAGACATCCTTGCTCCTGTATTCAAATCCTCTTGCTATAAAGGCAAAATATCATTTGCCCTATTACCGCCTTGTGCAAATGTATTCTTAGCTTTAATGGCTGGTGCCTGAGGGTATCCAGGTCTCCCGTCCTCCGCTCAATTTATATAATAATTTGCCTTCCTGTTTTTGCTATCAAAATGGACAACCACAGAGTTATTTACATTATACTCGTTTGCCCACTCACTCAACTTGTCCAACTGAAAAAGAAACATTTCTGCATTTCTGCAGTTCACCCCCGACCCAGCTTTGTCTTCTGCAAATTTGGAGGCATTAATTTAGTTCCCTCATCTAAACCATTAATATGTACTGTAAGTAACTGGGGTCCTATTACTGATCCATGTGGTATCTCACTAGTTACCATCTTGCTATTCAAAAGAAAGACTCATTTATTCCTATTCTTTGTTTCCCGTCGATCAGCCTGTTCTCTATCCATCTCAATACACTAATCCTAATACCTTGCGATTAAATCACACTAGTCTCTTATGTGAGGTTTTATCGAAAGCGTCCTGAAAGTTCAAATAAACTACATGCACTGGCTCTCCCTCACAAGATCTACTACTTTTATTCTCAAAAACTTCCAGTAAATTTGTCAAGCATGATTTTACTTCATTAAACCACTTTGACCCCATCTGAGCCTGTCACTGCTTTTCAAATGGTCAACTATTAATTCTTTATAATAGGCTCCAGCATTTTCATCACTATGACATCAGACTGACTGGTGTATAGTTCCCAGTTTCCTTTCGCATCTGTAGGAATTGCTCCAGAGACTATAGAATCTTGCAAGATGGCCACCAATGCATTTACAATGCCTTGGGCCACTTTCTTAAGTACTCTGGGATGTGGATTATCAGAGCTAGCAGATTTGTTGGCCTCCAATCTCATTAATTTCCCTACTAATACGGATTTCCTTAAGTACATCGCTGTACTTGGTACACTTGACTTTCCAAATGGTATTTGATAGAGTGTTACTTCACATGTTGCAAAAGAGCATATGGTGTATATACCAGCATGGATAAAAGATTTGTTATTCTGCTAACAGGTTGTTGGAGTAAATTGGTCTTTTTTCGAGTTGGCAAGCTCTCACTAGTAGAGTGTCACAGGGATCAGATAGTTTGTGGAAGGATTGGATTTATTGTCCCAAAGTTTTCTAGTTTTTTTAATTTCCTTTATCTTCTCCCGTAATGTTTTACTTGCAGACAATTTGGATGGAGATTATGGTTGATTAATAACACTGCACCCTGAATTAAATTAAATGAGAATTTCTTGTTCAGACTATCTTGATTCTTAACCTATTTGATTTTGACGTCAAAATGTATTAAATGTATTAAAATAAAGACTTGTTATTTTCTGACCTCAAGACACTTGGAAGAAGTTATGTATTTTCTATAAAAACTTTGCTTTAGACACAGTAGCTTTTTAAAAGTATAGCTTTCTTTGTGACCCAAATAACTGCAGTGCTGTCTCTCATTTGTTAGTATGAAATATTTGACACAATTTCCAAGACAGAAGATAATAAATTGTGTTGATAGTCTGCTGAATATCCTCAACTGATAAGTTTGACATTGAAAAATTTTGGGAAGTAAAAATCCAGCAAAGTTTTCTTTTCAATGGCCTAATTTTCAGATTTCTGGGTATCACAAAGGGATGGCGAGCTGTTTTCCAAGCTTCTTCTACCACATTTAGTACATCTTCGTCAGTCATATGTCCCTTCCTGCAAGTTACAGCCCTCTGCCTATCATGATATATTCCACACTATCAGAGATTAATCTACAGTCAGCAACAATGATTTTTTGTTTCATTCTCTCATAGGACATAAGTGTCAATGACTCACCAGCATCTATTGCCTGTCATTAGTAATCCATGTGCTGGATGTTGACCCACAATGCCCTTAAGGAAGAAGTTCCAAGTTTTGACCCAGCGATAGCAATGGAACAGCAATATATTTTCAAGTTAGAATGTTGAATGTTTTGGAGGGGAACTTGCAGATAATAATATTCACGTTTCTGATGCTCTTGTCCTTCTAGATGATTTGGAAGGTGCTGCATAAAGATCTTGACTGAATTTCCAAAGTGGATCTTGTAGATTATACAGACTGCTGTTACTGAGTGTCAATGATGGAGCAAGTAGTTGCTTGTGGATGTGATGTCAAATCAAGTAGACAGCTTTGTCTTGTATGGTGTCAAGCTTCTTGAGTGTTATTGGAGCTGAACTCATCCAGGCAAATGGGGCTTTGTGGAGTCAGAAGATGAGTTTACCCGCTGCATTCCTAGCCTCTGACATGTTCTTGTAGCCACTGTATTTATATGGTGAGTCCATTGAGTTACTGGCCAATGGTAACCTCTAGGATGTTGATGGTTGGGGATTCAATGATGGTAACATCATTGAATGTATAGGGGCATTGGTTAGTTTGCCTCTTATTGGAGATGGTCATTGCCTGGCATTTGTATGCCCCGAATGTTACGTACTCTGTGTCATCCCAAGCCTGGATATTGTCCACATCTCGTTGCATTTGATCATGGACTGCTTGAGAACTGAAGAGTTGTGAATGGTACTAAACATTGTATAATCATTAGCAAACATCCTCACTTCTGACATTATGATAAAGGGAGGCAATTGATGAAGCAGCAAAAGATGTTTGGGCCTAGGAAACTACCCTAAGGAACTCCTGCACAGATATCCTGAAGCTGAGATGGCTGACCTCCAACAACAACCATCTTCTGATGTGCTAGGTATGAATCCAACCAGCAGAGAGTTTGCCTCCTATTGCCCATTGATTGCAGTTTTGCAAGGGCTCTGGATTGCCACAGCCTTGATGTCAAGGGCTGCCACTCTCACTGCATCTCTGGAATTCAGCCCTTTCAGCCATGTTAGAATCAAGTCTATAATGTGGTCAGAAGCTGAGTGGCCCTAGCAGAACCCAAACCTGTGTCAGCGAGCAGGCTGTTGTTGAGCAGGTACTGCTTGTTAGCATTGTTGATGACACTGGAATAGCGTCAGGAATCTTGGAATAGGAATTCACCCACCAGCCTGAAAGGGTTCCTCAGACATTGGACTCTGCAGAAATCCAGGCCTATCACAATCACAATTTCCCTCTGAAACATCCCTATGCACCATTCCCAAACTTGGAAAAACTGCCTCAGTCATTACTTACTTTTGTTAAAATCCCTCGGGGGACGTATGCATTGCTAGCTGGCCAGCATTTATTGCCCATCACTAGATGCCTTTGACAAGGCAGTGATGAGCTGCCTTCTTGAATGTCTTTTTTGTGTGCCTTTTGTTTCTGGCCTTTCTATTACTTTCCTCATCCCAAAAGACAACTGAAATAAATTCAATTTTCAATCTTTTTCATCGTCAGGAGGTTCTTTAAATCCCTGCTTCCCTCACATAAATACTATACATTGCTCACAACAATTCCTTTACATGAGGATTGTCATATTAAAGTAAGCTTTTGTCTATATTGATGATAGGCTTCAAATTAGGACTGGAATTTGGTCTTGATAATAAAGTGGAGCAAGATCCAAGTGGGTCACTTGATGGGGGTAATAGTGGATGACAAAACATCAAGACTGTAGAACACTTCAGAAAACTGCTTCCAACTAGGATGGCTCATTGTCATTTTTCCATCTTTCTTGCCTTCTCTGAATGTGATCCCATCTGACATAGATGCAATTCACTTAAACTATTTAAATGCTCAATTCACAGATAAAATGTTGGAGAAATATTAAAGCTCTGGTCAGTGTGCTAAGTAGATGTTGAGGTAAAATCAGGGATTACAAAGATTGAGCAGAGATGGACTACTGGATGCAATAGGGGTGAGGAGGGAGGTTCTTTTCTTTGCTGATAGAAAATAATGTTTACTGCCCCACCAAAGGACATGTACTTGGAAGTAGTCAAGGTGTAAAGAGCAGGAGTCTCATCATGGTTATATGGATCCAATGTGGGAAATATTCCAGTGATCCATCCAAGTCAGGAAAGCTAGCAAAGTTCCAAATTCACTTACTTCCACAGTGTACTTCCCTTACTCTGACTTGTCAAATAGAGGAAAAAGTTCCTGGCAAATGGAAATATAATGTTGAAAAATATGAAATTATTAACTTTGGCAGGAAGCATAGAAGAGCTGAATATTTTATAATGGGGAAAGACTGCAGAAAGCACATGGGAATTTGGGAGTCTTAATGCATGATTACTATAGAACAATCCATCGGCCCAGGTATTCACTTTCAAGGATTCCAACCACTCTAACACTTCCTCTCTCATTATGATGATTTTGTCCAAGGCTCTCTATATAGACGTTGGTAAAGCCTTTGACAAGGTTCCATATGGTAATTTGGTTTGTAAAGTTAGATCACATGGGATTCAGGGAGAACTTGCCAACTGGATACAAAATTTGCTTAACAGTAGGATACACAGTGTGATGGTGGAAGGCTGTTTTTTGGACAGGAGGACAGTAACTAGCAGTGTTCCATAGGGATTGGTGCTGGCTCAACTGTTGTTTGCCATTTATGTAAACAATTTGGATAAGAATTTCAAAAGCATAGTGAGTAAGTTTGCAGATGACACCAAAATTAGTGGTATAGTCGACAGTATAGGTTATCTAACATTACAAAGAAATCTTGATCAACTGGAGGAGCTCCTCCTGCTCTTACCTTCTATGTTTCGACAGGATTACGCTAATGAGTTGGACTGATCGTGATGATTGGCAGAGCAGGTTCGAAGGGCCAAATGGCCACCTTCTGCTCCTATCTTCTATTTCTACTCAGGCCAATGGGCCAAGGGGTGGCACTGGAGTTTAATTTGGATAAATATGAAGTGTTACATTTTGATAAGACAGTCAAGGGCAATACTTACACAGTTAATGGTAGGGCACTGGTTAGTGTTGTTGAACAGAGACCTAGGGGTTTAGGTATGTAGTTCTTTGAAAGTTGCATTGCATAACACTTGCCTTAATTGCTCAGGCCACTGAGTTTAAAAGTTGGGGTGTCACATTGGGGTCATACAGGATGTTGGTAAGGCCACTTTTGAAGTACTGTGTACAGTTCTGGTTGCCGTGCTACAGGAAGACATGATTAAAATGGAGATGGTGAAGAAACAATTTACAAGGGTGTTACTAGGATTGAAGGGTTTGAATATAGGGAAAGGGTGGATAGGCTGGGACGTTTTCACTGGGGCATAGAAGGTTGAGGGTTGATCTTCTAGAGATTTATAAAATCATAAGAGGTGTCAATAAGGTGATAAATAAAGGTCTTTTCCCTAGGGAGGGGAGTGCAAAACCAGAAGAGATAGTTTTAAGGTGAGAGGAGAAAAATGTAAATGGGACTTGATGGGCAACTTTTTCCACACAATGGGTGGTTTGTATGTGGAATGAACTGCAAGAAGAAGTGTATATGCAGATATAACTTTTAGAAGACATTTGGACAGGTACATCAATAGGAAAGGTTTAGAGGGATATGGGCCAAACATAGGTAAATGGGATGCTTAGTTTGGGAAGCTTGGTCAGTTGGACCTAAGAGTATGCATTATAATTCTTTGACTCTATGCTGCTCTTGGATTACTATATCCATATCACCCCTTTCTTTTGTGAATACAGAGACAAAGAATTAATTTAAAATTCTTCCCATATTCTCTGCATCTCTTCAAAGTTCCCATCTTCATCTCTGATAGATCCTACCTTTCTCTTGACTATCCTTTTGCTGTTTATATACTAGAAAAATATCTTTGAGTTTTCATTTACATTGGTTGGTAATATTTTTTTCATGCCCTTTATATGATTTCCTTATTTCCTTTTTTAATTTGATCTCTGTAGTTTCAATACTCCTCTAGGTTACCTCCAGTGTTGAGATGTTTGGGATAATCATAAGCTTTCTTTTTCTGTTTAATCTCTGTAATTTTATAGACAACCATAGGAGTTCAGATTTGGCAATTCCATTCTTAATTTTTGGAGGGGACATGTCTGCTTTGTACCCTGAGAATCCCATTTTTTAGTGCCTCCCTCTGGTGTACCCCCGATTTATCCCTTAACAGTCCTGTCCAGTCTATTTCAGCCAAGTCACTTCTCAGTTTTGTAAAATTTGCTTAATCCCCAGTCGAAAACTTTTACCCCTGATTTATCTCTTCTTTTCCATAATAATACTAAATCTAATCAAACTGTTGTCACTATCTTTGATATGGTTGCCCAAAGTCACTTCACCACCCATTACTGTGGAGAAGGACATGGAAGATATAAAATATGGGAAATAGTCGGTGGCATGTTGAAAAATGTCCATATTACAGAGGAGGAGGTGCTGGATGTCTTGAAATGCATAAAAGTGGATACATGCTCAGGATCTGATCAGGTATAACCTAGAACTCTGTGGGAAGTGAGGGAAGTGATTGCTGGGTCCCTTGCTGAGATATTTGTATTATCGATAGTCATAGGTGAGGTGCCGGAAGACTGGAGGTTGGCTAACATGGTGCCACTATTTAAGGAAGGTTGTGAGGAAAACACAGGGAACTATAGACTGGTGAGCTTGACACTGGTGGTGGGCAAATTGTTGGAGGGAATCCTGAGGGTCAGGATTTACATGTATTTGGAAAGGCAAGGACTGATTAGGCATAGTCAGCACAGCTATGTTTGTGGGAAATCATATCTCATGAACTTGATTACCTCAGAGTACAATGGGATCTTGATCAGATGGGCCAATGGGCTGAGGAGTGGCAGATGGAGTTCAATTTAGATAAATGCAAAGTGCTGCGTTTTGGAAACGAAAATCAGTGCAGGACTTATACACTTAATGTTAATGTTCCTGGGGAGGGTTGCTGAGCAAAGAGACCTTGGAGTGCAGATTTATTGTTCCTTGAAAGTAGAGTCACAAGTAGATAGGATAGTGAAGAAGGTATTTGATATGCTTTCCTTTATTGGCTAGAGTATTGAGTATAGGAATTGGGAGGTCATGTTGAGACTGTACAAGACATTGGTTAGGCCACTTTTGGAATATTGCATGCAATTCTAGTCTTGTTTCTATTGGAAGGATATAGTGAAACTTGAAAGGATTCAGAAAAGTTTTACAAGGATGTTGCCAAGGTTGGAGGATTTAAAATATAGTACGAGGCTGAATAGGCTCCGGTTGTGTTCCCTGGAACGTCGGAGGCTGAGGGATGACCATATAGAGATTTATAAAATCAGGAGGGGGACGGATAGGATAAATAGACAAAGTCTTTTCCCTGGGGTGGGAGTGTCCAGAACCAGAGAGCATAAATTTAGGGTGAGAGGGGAAAGACATAAAAGGGACCTAAGGGACAATCTTTTCATACAAAGGGTGGTGCATGAAAGGAATGAGCTGCCAGAAATGGTGGAGACTGGTGCAATTACTTCATTTAAAAGACATCTGGATGGGTATATGAATAGGAAGGGTTGAGAGGGATATGGGCCAAGTGCTGGCAAATGGGACTAGATTAGGTTAGGATATCTAGGTAAAAACAATGACTGCAGATGCTGGAAACCAGATTTTGGATTAGTGGTGCTGGAAGAGCACAACAGTTCAGGCAGCATCCGAGGAGCAGCAAAATCCTGCTATCTGGTCAGCCTGGATATCTGGTCGGCCTGGACGAGTTGGACCAAAGGGTCTGTTTCCATGCTGTACATCTCTATGACTCTATTTCCCAAAACTAAATACAGATTCTCCTCTTGTTGGGTTTGTCACGTATTGCTTTAAAAATTTTCCCGGACACAGAACATTAAGTTTTCACCCTCAATGCCCCTTATATTGTTTGAAACCCTGTTGATACTTGGATAGTTAAAGTCTCCTGCTATTATTACCCTCTTATTCTTACAGGCAGAAAGTTTTCTACACATGTTCCTCTATCTTCCTCTCACTATTCGTGGGTCCGTAGTATACTCCTAGTACTGTGACTACTCCTTCTTTAATTCTCAGCTCAACCCATAAAATCTCACTTGTTAACGTGGTTAGAATATCATCCCTTCTCACAACTGTAACTGGTTATTTAATCAATATTACTATCCCGCCCTCCTTTTTTGTCACCCACTCTATCCTGCCTGAAAAATCTCTATCCAGGGTTACTGAGCTGCCAATTATGCCCCTCCTTTGACCATGTTTCGCTTATACCAACGGCAACATATTATCATGTGTCTGTCTGTGCCCTTAGATCATCTGCCCTAGTAATGCTCTTTGCACTGAAGGATAAACAGTTCAACCCAATCAATTTCCTTTGTTGCTGCTCTCTAATCCCCATTTCTTTTGTCTTTCTGAGTCATTGACGACATCATTAACTAATGTTCTACCTTCCATTTCCTGATCTGAATCTGACCACCTAAGCACACACTTTCGTTTCCAATCCTGTACCATACCAATTTAAAACCTCACCAATGGAACCAGTAATAACCCCTGTGAGGATACTAGTCCTAGCTCCAGTCAGGTGCAACCCATTGGGCTTGTAAAGTTCACATCTTCCAGAAAAATGGTCCCAATGCCTCGAATCTAAACTCTCTCTAGTACACCATTTATCCAGCCATTCATTCATCTGATCTATCCTTTTATTCCTGCTCCTGCTAGCATGTGGCACTGGGAGTAATCCTGAGATGATTACATTTGAGATCCTGCATTGTAATTTATCTAACTTCCTATCTTCGGTTTTCAAGTCCTCATTCCTTTGCTTACCAATGGCATTGGTATCCATGTGTACCATGACTATTGGCTGTTCACCCTCTCACTCCAGAATGTCCTGCAGCCACTCTGTGACATCCTTCATCCTGGTACTAGGGAGGCAACATGCCATCCTTGATTCACATCTGCGGCCGCAGAAACACCTGTCTGTATCCCTTACTGGTGAATCTAGTATCATTATAATCCTCCAAACCTACGTAGGTCTTGTAGTAACTTAAAGCATGTTGTTTGTTTGCTCAATTACATCTGGTTGTTGTATGGCTCATGTTACAGCACCTTGTGTTCAATGGCAGGGTTTCTCAGAGGTGACATCAATCAAGTTCAAGGTATCTTTATATTTGCCAGTCAAACCTTAAAGCTGATTCCAGATCTGAAACACATTGAGGATGTTTGGCTGATGTAGTATGAAAGCATCAGGCTACGTGAAAATAATATGAAACTCTGACTGCACCTCTTTTTGTGATTGCACACCAGCTGAAGATTGATAGAATTAAAATCCTTGCAGTTGTCAAAAGCAACTGGCTAATGCAATGAAGTGTTTAAAATGCCATATGTATATAGTCAATGGCACCCTGTACTCATGAGAAACCAGCACAGAGACAGAAGTCAATACACACTCACATACATCATGCATATTATCATTCCAAAGAAAGTTGACATATCTCCCAAACCTTGCAAACAATCCATCTGCTATCTTATTAAATCGTTGTGTGTAGTTCAAAAAATTACACCTCTGTGCCTTTGGAGGAAGCAAGGACAAGGAAATTGAGGGCACAGTCATTGTAATGCGCATGGGCTACAAGAGCCAGCAGGTAACAGGACTACTAGGAAATTGCAGATATCTGTGACTATATGATCTGAGCTTTTATAAACACATGCTTCAAATGAGCCTCTGTCTATAAACACTGTCAGATGGGTGCTGCCTCTTGTGATCTTGATGCCACTACTTCTCTCTTCGCTGCGGCTACATACAACCTGCTCGATGGTGGGCGCTTGCTGTTGATGATGTTGATTGACTTGGGATGAGGAAGAAACCCAAATTCAGCTAAGGCATCACTCAGCATTGAGTTTTGGTCCAGTTCGGGACCTGGCAGCTTAGCTGCATTGATCATCCCTGCAGTGATGAAATCAGTGGAGGCAAGAAGCTGCAAAAGAATGGCCACAGTTCCAGTGGCAGAGGTGCAACAAAGGGATTTGAGGTTGGCTGAGTGCTTCATGCTGGCGTTGGACTCAGCTTTAGGGTGGAAGTGATCAGATCCAGGCCCATGGCTATGACAATTAACAAGGAGGCCCATAATGTTGATCTTTTAACTTTATTTCTTTTTTTAATCTTTAGATTCTATGTCTTGGATTATTTTCTGTGTTTTTAAAATGGCACTGGACAGTCGTGACATATTTCACTGTACTTATAACAAGTACAGGTTTGGAGGATTATAATGATACTAGATTCACCAGTAAGGGATACAGACAGGTGTTTCTGCGGTCGCAGATGTGAATCAAGAATGGCATGTTGCCTCACTAGTACCAGGATGAAGGATGTCACAGAGTGGCTGCAGGACATTCTGGAGTGAGAGGGTGAACAGCCAATAGTCATGGTACACATGGATACCAATGCCATTGGTAAGCAAAGGAATGAGGACTTGAAAACCGAAGATAGGAAGTTAGATAAGTTAGACAATAAATACATCAAACTAAATAAATCAATTATGATATTCCCCGTGTGAGCATTTCCAACTCTATTAATAAGACACTCACAAACAAGAATTTTCACCTACCCAGTTTCGAAAGAAGCAACTGAGAGTGAGCATACGCACAAGGAACAAGAGTCAGCCACTCAGCCATTTAAGCCTGCTCCACTATTCAATAAAATCATAGTTGATCTGATTTTAAACTGAACTGAATTTTCGTTCAGATTGGGCATTATAATCTTAAACTATTACAATAACCAACAGACACTCTCACCTCAGCTTCACTGCCACGTTTCTCAAATCTGGGAAATCCTATTAAATCTAAGTTGCAGTCAAATACCATGATAGTATACAATTGAAATATGCTGCTGATGGAACTGCTTAAAATTTCCCTCATTTCCCTCAATCACCAACTTTTGTGTTATCTACAAATTTTTGAACTGTTCCCATGTTACACTTATTTGCAGAAGAGATATGTAAATAACAAATCAATTTTACTGTACAGAAGACAGAACTGGTTTGTTTGATAGCAAGAGTAAGAAGGCCACCTATTATTTCAAAACTAAGAGTCTAAATGGGGCAGAGGAGTATAGTTACTCAAGGGTACAGAATCACTAATCACAAAAAGAAATTTTAAAAATTCAGTAATTTTAGGTATAAACATATAAACAAAACTTTGGTTTCATTCTAAATGAATTACATGCTTTTTTTAAACTTATAAAGAAACTTGATCAGAATAAACTTGAACCTTAGAGTTCAATACTCAGTTACTTGCTTCATATTGAGGACAAACTTTCGAGTCACTGGGCAAGTTGCAAAATCGATTTATAAGAATACGACCACAATTGACAAGTTCCAGCTATCAAGAGAAACTGGACAGGCTGACATTTTATCCCAGAAAAAAGTGGCGAAGAGGTAACTTGACAGTGTTTGGTACAATTGGACTAAAATAGATGGGTGGAGTCTTATAGTTGATTCCAATGTCCTAATGGCAAGACTCGCAGTGAACAGGTCTTCTGCTAAGTACACTGGCCATGCACAATCAAGGGGGTGACCAGTCATTTGGATATTCAGAGTTGATAGACTTGGTCAGTTGAGACATAGGAGAGGCAGGGGGTTGAGGACTCCACCATTATTCCACCATATCAGAGAGCCAAGTGTCATCTTTATATGGCAACCCAACAGATATCCATTTCCTGCCCTAGCAGATTATAATATATATCAATGATTTAGATTTTAGGACCAGTGAGGCAATGGCTTAATGGTATTATCACTAGACTGTTAACCCAAGTAATGTTCCAGGGACATAGGTTCGAATCCCACCATGGCAAATGGTGGAGTTTGAATTCAATAAATGTCTGGAATTAAAGATGACCAGGAATCCATTGTTGATTGTTGGAAAAGCCTATCTGGTTCACTCATGTCCTTCAAAGAAAGTAACTACCATCCTTACCTGGACTGGCCTACATGTCACTCCCACACGTTGTTGACTCTTAACTGACTTCTGGGCAACTAAGGATGGGCAATAGATACTAGTCTAGCCCGCAACACTCTTTTCCCTGGCTGAATATAAACAAAAACAGGAGGCTCTCTTGCAGTACAGTGTTAACATCCCTATACCTCAACCAAGAGGCTGGGTTCAAGTCTTACCTGCTCCAGCAGAGTGTAATAACATCTCTGAACAGGTTGATGAGAAAAATGGCTAAAATAAAAACAATTTTTCAAAAACATTAGATTTGATTACCAAGGGCTCTTCTGGTGCAATGGTAGTGTCCCTGCCCCTGGATCTGATTCTGATAAGTCTGCATAGATGGTCCACCTGCTCCAGAGGTATGTAATAACATCTCTGAACATATTGATTAGAACATAGGTTAAATTTTTAAAAACATTAGATTTGATATCCAAGGGCTCTTGTGGCACAGTGATAGTGTCCCTATCACTGTATCAGGAGACCTGTTCAAGTCCTATCTACTCCAGAGATATGTCATAACATCTCTGAACAAGTTGATTAGAAAATATGTAGATTTATTGACCAATATTCTCTTGTGGCGTAGTGGTAGTGTCCCTACATCTGGACAGAGGGGTCCAAGTTTAAGTCCTATCTACTCCGGAGGTGTGTAATTACACCTTTAAATAGATTGATTAGAAGAATAGGTTAATTTTATTAAAATTAAATTTGATGGCCAGGCCAGTAAATTGTGGTATAGTGGGAACGTCACTGCTTTCATGATCCAGAGGCACTGGTTGGTGCTTTAGGGACATGGGTTGAAATTCAAGGTCACATTTGAATATGAAAAACAAAATATAGATTTGGCGACCAAATGTAATATCCCCAAATTTGCAGGTTGATATAAAGGTAAATGGGAATGTGTGCTATGAGTAAGGTATAAAACAGTTTCAGGAGGATTTGGACAGGTTTAGTGAGAGGGAAATAACATGGGCTGATAGAGACTATGTGGAAAAAAATTATCCACTTTAGTAGGAGAAAAAAATGTACAGAGTATTATTACTTAAATGGTAAGAGGTTGAAAAGTGTAGATGTACAAGGTGTCCTTGTTGAAATTGAAAGAAAAAAATAATGAGACAAAGATTAGTGGTAAGATAGAAGATTGAGAAAGTTTTAAAACCAGTAAAAGATAACCAAAAGAATAAAGTGGGAAAAAATAAACTTTGATGGTAAACTTCTAAATAAGTGGGAAGCAAGAGAAGAAATTGCAGAGTCGTTGGCAATGATCTTTTCGTCTTCACTGTCAACGGGGATGGTACCAGGGGACTGGAGAGTGGCGAATGTTGTGCCCCTGTTCAAAAAAGGGAATAGGGATAACCCCGGGAATTGCAGGCCAGTTAGTCTTACTTCAGTGGTAGGCAAAGTAATGGAAAGGGTACTGAGGGATAGGATTTATGAGTATCTGGAAAGACACTGCTTGATTAGGGACAGCCAGCACGGATTTGTGAGGGGTAGGTCTTGCTTTACAAGTCTTATTGAATTCTTTGAGGAGGTGGCCAAGCATGTGGATGAGGGTAGAGCAGTGGATATAGTGTACATGGATTTTAGTAAGCCATTTGATAAGGTTCCCCATGGTAGGCTTATGCGGAAAATCAGCAGGCATGGGATAGTGGGAAATTTGGCCAGCTGGATAGAGAACTGGCTAACCGGTCGAAGTTAGAGAGTGGTGGTAGATGGTAAATATTCAGCCTGGAGCCCAGTTACAAGTGGAGTTCCGCAGGGATCAATTCTGGGTCCTCTGCAGTTTGTAATTTTTATTAATGACTTGGAAGAGAGAGTCAAAGGGTGGGTCAGTAAATTTGCAGATGATACGAAGATAGGTGGAGTTGTGGATAGTGAGGAGGGCTGTTGTCAGCTGCAAAGGGACATAGATATGATGCAGAGCTGGGCTGAGGAGTGGTAGATGGAATTCAACCCTGTCAAGTGTGAGGTTGTCCATTTTGGAAGGACAAATAAGAATGCAGAATACAGGGTTAACTGTAGGGTTTTTAGTAAGGTGGAGGAGCAGAGGGATCTTGGGGTCTATGTTCATAGCTCTTTGAAAGTTGCCACTCAGGTGGATAGAGCTTGTAAGAAGGCCTATGGTGTATTAGAGTTCATTAGCAGAGGGATTGAATTCAAGAGTCGTGAGGTGATGTTGCAGCTTTACAGGACCTGGGTAAGGCCACATTTGGAGTACTGTGTGCAGTTCTGGTCACCTCACTTTAGGAAAGATGTGGAAACTTTGGAGGGGATGCAGAGGAGATTTACCAGGCTGTTGCCTGGAATGGAGAATAGGTCGTACGAGGATAGGTTGAGAGTGCTAGGCCTTTTCTCATTGGAACGGCGAAGCATGAGGGGTGACTTGATAGAGGTTTATAAGATGACCGGGGGAATAGATAGAGTAGACAGTCAGAGACTTTTTTCCCTGGGTACAACAGAGTGTTACAAGGGAACATAAATTTAAGGTGAAGGGTGGAAGGTATGAGGGGATGTCAGGAGTAGGTTCTTTACCCAGAGAGTGGTGGGGGCATGGAATGCACTGCCTGTGGGAGTGACAGAGTCAGAATCATTGGTGACCTTTAAGCGGCAATTGGATAGGTACATGGATAGGTGCTTAAGCTAGGACAAATGTTCGGCACAACATCGTGGGCCAAATGGCCTGTTCTGTGCTGTATTGTTCTATGTTCTATGTTCTACCTCGACAGAACAGCAAAGGTTTCTTTAAATGGAAGAGAAAAGCCAAAGTGAGAATAGGCCCCTTAGAGATGAGGCTGGGGAACTAACAACAGGGAATCAGGAAATGGTTGAGAAGTTATATAAATAGGTTGCATCTGTCTTCACAGTAGGAGGTACCAAATACTCAATAATCAGAAGTCAGGAGTTGGGGAGGAAACAAATAAAATAACTATTACAAGAGAAAAATGCGCCAGGAAAACTAAAAGTCACCTGGATCTGATGAGATGTAACCTTGGATATTAAAGAAAGTAATGCACTATACACTAATAGCAATCTTCCAAGAATCCTCAGATCCTGCGGAAGGCCCAGAGGTTTGGAAAACCAATGTAACATCTTTATTGAAAAAGGAAGGAAACTTAAAAAAAGTGGCAACAAAAGGCCAGTTCTGTGGACATTTGTATTGGGAAACTGTTAAGCATTCATTATAAAGGATGCATAATGCTCTACACCCTTCCTATTCATATATCCATCGAGATGCCTTTTAAATGTTGTAATTGTACCAGCCTCCACCATTTCTTCCAGAGCTCATTCCACAAATGCACCACCCTCTGCATGAAAAGGTTGCCCGTTAGGTCCCTTTTAAATTCTTACCCTCACACCTTAAATCTATACCCTCTAGTTTTGGACTATCCTGCCAAAAAGACCTTGACTATTCATCCTATCCATGCCCCTCATGATTTTATAAATTGCTATAAGACCACCCCTCAGCCTCCAATGCTCCATGGAATATAGGTCCAGCCAAGTCAGCCTTTCCCTATCGCTCGAATCCCCTAACCCTGGCAACATCCTTTTAAATTCTTTCTGAACCCTTTCCAGTTCCACAACATTCTTCCTATAGCAGGGAGATCAGAATTGAATGCGTATTCCAAAAGTGGCCTAACTAGTGTCCTGTACAATTGCAACAGGATCTCCCAACTCCTGTATTCAGTGCACTCACCAAAAAAAGCAAGCCTACCAATCGCCTTCTTCACTATCCTCTCTATCTGAGACTTCACTTTCAAGGAACTATGAATGTGCACTCCAAAATCTCTTTGTTCAACAACAGTCCCAAGGATCTCACCATTAAGTGTATAAGTCCTGCCCCGATTTGTTCTACCGAACAAATGATGCATCTTATATTTGTTTAAATGATAAAAGATAGAGGGAAACTTACAGAGAATTGGGATAAGGGGACACTTTCAGGACAGCAACCTATAAGATATGGTATGCCACAGTGATCAATCCTTGGACAATAGTTATTTACAATACATATTAATGGATTAGATAAGGCAAGTGAATATACTGTAGCCAAGATTGTGGCTGACGCAAGGTAGGTGGGAAGGCAAGGGGATGACACAAAACGTCTGCAAAGGAATATTGACAATATAAGTGAGTGGGGGAAACTTGACAGGAAGAACTGAGGAGCTGAATATTATTTACATGGAAAGCGTGTAGAAAGCTATGGAACAGAGGGATTTGGGAATCCTCATCCATCAATCACAAAAACCTACAATCCAAATTGAACAGGTAATAGTGAAGATAAATGGAATGATGGCCTTTGTTTCAAAGGGAATGGAATACAAAGCTAGGGAGGTTTTGCTAAAATTATTCAAGTCACTAGTCAGACCTAAGCTGGAATACTGTGAACAGTTATGGGTTCCTTATCAAATGCACGATGTATAGACATTAATGGCAGTCTAGAGAAGGTTCACTAGGCTGATATCAAAATAGGTAAAAACAATGACTGCAGATGCTGGAAACCAGATTCTGGATCAGTGGTGCTGGAAGAGCACAGCAGTTCAGGCAGCATCCAAAGTGCAGCGAAAGTGTAAAGTGCAGCCCTTCCTGATGAAGGGCTTTTGCCCGAAACATCGATTTCGCTGCACTTTGGATGCTACCTGAACTGCTGTGCTCTTCCAGCACCACTGATCCAAAATCTGATATCAAAACAGAGAGACTGTCTTATGCGAATAAGGATTATTCATCATTCTTCTACAACTCAGAGTAACTCAAATGTCAATGTCATTCCTTACACACTAGTCTTACAGGTACTAGTGGAATCCACAAGCTTTGCAAAGGACTGGCCTAGCGTGCCAGAAGCCACCTTCTCGACCACTGAGAAGGAAAGTACAAATGAAGGGAGAATCAGAAGGACTATCTTCTGCAACCTCCAACAACTCAAATTCTGAGACCTCAGTGGAAATATTAGCCTTAGAAAATTTGGGAGCACAAGATGGTGAACACCATACTGCAGTAGCTTCATGCCTAGCTAAAGGAAAAATGTCCCAGGCCACTGGCACACAGAAAGCTGCTGGAGGACAGGCACCTACTCAGACACGGCAGAGACAACCCAATGATGTTGTCAGTCAGGGACTGCATCCCCAGGGAGAAAAGGAGCAGAAGTTAACCACCCCGACCTCAACTTCACCTGGACCATCTCAGACTCCTCCCTCCCCTTCCTAGACCTTTCCATTTCTATCTCGGGCAACCGAATCAACACGGTCATTTACTATAAACCAACTGACTCCCACAGCTACCTAGACTACACCTCCACCCACGATGCCCCCTGTAAAAACGCCATCCCATTTTCCCAATTCCTTCATCTCCGCCGCATCTGCTTCCAGGAGGACCAGTTCCAATACCGTACAGCCCAGATGGCCTCCTTCTTCAAGGACCGCAGTTTCCCCCCAGACGTGATCGACGATGCCCTCCACCGCATCTCCTCCACTTCCCGCTCCTTCGCCCTTGAGCCCCGCCCCTCCAACTGCCACCAGGACAGAACCCCACTGTTTCTCACCTACCATCCCACCAACCTCCATATACAGCGTATCATCCGCCGTCATTTCCGCCACCTCCAAACAGATCCCACCACCAGGGATATATTTCCCTCCCCTCCCCTATCAGTGTTCCGAAAAGACCACTCCTTCCGTGACTCCCTTGTCAGGTCCACACCTCCCACCAACCCAACCTCCACTCCCGGCACCTTCCCCTGCAACCGCAAGAAATGCAAAACTTGCGCCCACACCTCCTCCCTTACTTCTCTCCAAGCCCCCAAAGGATCCTTCCATATCCGCCATAAATTCACCTGCATAAAATACCCATCATCTATTGTATCCGCTGCACCTGATGTGGCCTCCTCTATATTGGGGAGACAGGCCGCCTTCTTGTGGAATGTTTCAGAGAACATCTCTGGGACACCCGGACCAACCAACCCAACCACCCCGTGGCTCAACACTTTAACTCCCCCTCCCAGTCCACCAAGGACATGCAGGTCCTTGGACTCCTCCATCGTCAGACCATAACAACACGATGGTTGGCGGAAGAGCACCTTATCTTCCACCTAGGAACTCTCCAACCACAAGGAATGAATTCAGATTTCTCCAGTTTCCTCATTTCCCCTCTCCCCACCTTGTCTCAGTCAAATCTCTCGAACTCAGCAGCGCCTTCCTAACCTGCAATCTTCTTCCTGACCTCTCCACCCCCACCCCACTCCAGCCTATCACCCTCACCTTGACCTCCTTCCACCTATCGCATCTCCAACGCCCCTCCCCCAAATCCCTCCTCCCTATCTTTTACCTTAGCCTGCTGGAAACACTTTCCTCATTCCTGAAGAAGGTCTTATGCCCGAAAAGTCGAATCTCCTGTTCCTTGGATGCTGCCTGACCTGCTTTTCCAGGAACACATTTTCAGCGAAGATAAATATTGCCCAGGCTTCAGGAATTCAGCTACATTATGAAGTCCAAACTGCTCTGTTTGTCTGCTTATGTGGACAGGTTAATGGCTGCCAGGTCCAGAACCCACTGGAGAGGCATATATACCTACGCACCATCACACAAGCCTTTGATCCTCAAGACTAAAGTCTATGCGTTAGAGAGATGGGAAACCTGGCAGGCACTGCACATGCCTTTCCTCATATGGAGACACAATAGTAACAGCAGGCACCTGCACAGGAGGAGACTCCGGAGGTGGTAGTTATGTTTATGCATTATCTAGCTCCTTGAAACCAGACTGCTCTTGATCCTGGACAAACAGTTCACTTGCATGATCACCTTCCAATCTATATTTTACCTTAGAACCCCTACTAATTAAGGTTGACCCTTTCACAATTATCATCCCTCATTCCCCCAGCCTATAGCTCCTAATGAATAGGTTCCTGAGTCTCTTTCCAATAGCAGCAAGCCCCCTCGTCTCCCCACCAACTCCACCACTCCTCTTAATTTTTCAGGATGAAACTCATTATTGTGGCCAATATTTTGGACCGGTATTAAAGACTCCCTTTAACTACTGTGCCAGCACTCCCTGACTAATTATTGCCTCAGTGGTCTTCAATGAGGACTACATCCTTAAGTCTTTGAAATATTGCTGCCTACATGGTACATACTGCCTTAAAACATGTGTACCCTCTTGACTGAGGACCACTGACAAGCAAGGTAACATTAAATAAAACAAAAAACTCTGGATGCTGAAGAGCTGAAACAAAAACAGACACTGGAGAAACTCAGCAGGTCTGGCCTCATCTGTGAAGAGAAAGCAGAGTTAATAGTTTGTATAAAATTACCCTTTTTGAGAACTGGTAGTAGCTATAAAAAAGATGCTATTTACACTAGTGTCATGATCCAAGAGCAGATTGGGAGGATGAGTGGATAGGTTGAATCCCAGCCCAAAGAGAGAGGTATGACTCTTAGTTAGTTAGGAGAGAAGAAAAACTGAAAATGGGGAAACTGAGTAGGTAAACATGTGTTGGATATGCCTAGTTGTTGGACTGCTACTTGTTGCTCTGATAAAAAATGTGCATATCCTGAAATTAATCCAAAAGGTTTGACAGGTTGCGGGGCAACAACTGAGCCACATTCTTAAGGTGGTGCTGGAAAAGCACAGCAGGTCAGGCAGCATCCAAGGAGCAGGAGAGTCAATGTTTCAGGCATAAGCCCTTCATCAGGAATGTTCTTAAGGGACCATGTGTGACTGCGTGTTCAGGATTTGAAGTCTTTTGCAACTATATCGGCATGACACAAATGAGAAAACCATGACTCAGCAAACATTTTCATTTTCCAATTAAATCACAGCTTTCTGCATACATACGCTATGAACCTGGCCAAACCCCCTCAAAATATATTAAGGAGGCAGCCTGGAAGCTAATTTTCTCTTATTTAAAAAGCAAGTGTCAGGGCTTGCATTCCGAATGCAATTTGATTGGTCAAATTACCAGTCTTGAAGAAACACATTTTATTCATGCACTGTAGTTAAAATATAATAAAAGGAAGACAATATCAGAATAAATTAACTTTATTGCAAAGGGTTATTTAACTATTGAACTGCAACTGTTCCAATGTAGTAACATCCCATAAACACAAACTTTGGTAAAGGCAAATTCAGTAAAATAGATTTTCTCACATGCAATTCTCCAGTCCAGGAGAAAAAGACATCAACATCAGAGTGTAGCAGGAAGACATGCACTACAGCTTCCAACCCAGCAACTGCTGCAAGCTAAAATTAAAAGTCTTTGCTCTCGGGAACCTTGACTCCCTCCATTCAGGCTGCCATTATTGTTCCTATATTTTAAAAAACCCAAGGCCTCACAAGTTGTTTACTTTATTGACTTGAGCAGACCGATAGGCACCTTTGTCTCAATCTTTCTTCATAATAAAGAAAAGGACAAAATGCATCTCTTAAACACACAGGCCGAAACAAAATTAGTAATTGGTTATTTACATACTAAGATATGTCTGAATCCAAGGGTATAATAATGTAAGTAACCGAATCACTGGTGCAGCACCTTAGCATGTATCAGTGCAAGTCCCAAGTCTCAGTCCTATGTCCTTACCTCAATCCCCACACACCAGGCCTTGAGAAAGCTCAAATAAAAGGAGCAAATCTAAACATTAGTCTGACAA
Organism: Hemiscyllium ocellatum; assembly: GCF_020745735.1. NCBI lineage: Eukaryota > Metazoa > Chordata > Chondrichthyes > Orectolobiformes > Hemiscylliidae > Hemiscyllium > Hemiscyllium ocellatum. Next base: position 61,497,819 of record NC_083406.1, on the reverse strand, counting down.
GGAAGTGAAGTGAAGTAACTGACTTGATGGTGAGAAATGCTATACAAATCATGGTTCTCCAGGAAACAAATTTGAAGGGTAGCAAGGCAAGAAAAATTGACAATGAATATAAATGTTACAGCTAATGACAGAATCGGAAAAGAAACTGTACTGAACAGTAATCATAGAAAGAAATCTTAGAAACTCTGCAGTGTGGAAACAGGCCATTTGGCCCAACAAGTCCACACCGACCAACCGAAGAGTAACCCACCCAGACCCATTTCCCAACCCTATTGCTCCAGATTTACCCCTTACTAATATCTACCCTACAGAACGTTGAACACTGTGGGCAATTTAGCATGGCCAATTCACCTAACTTGTATATCTTTGGATTGTGGGAGGAAACCAGAGTACCCGGAGGAAACACACACAGACACAGGGAGAATGTGCAAACTCCACACCTGAGTCGCCAGAGGCTGGAAATGAACCCAACTCCCTGACCTGTGAGGCAGCAATGTTACGCACTGAGCCACATCAAAGTGAAGGTGTGAAGATTATAGATGGAGACTTTGGAGAAAGTGAGCAGTTTCATGTGCTTGGTCAGGACTTGGAGATGCCGGTGTTGGACTGGGGTGTACAAAACACACACACACACACACACACACACACACACACATACATATACGTTTGTGGGGTGAATTTGTACTTGCAGAGTTACATTGTACTTTGCTCAAAAACTGCATGAATTCATGTAAAACTCTGTTACCTCACTTTTTAGATTAGAATCAATCTAAACATCATGTAATAGACAGAGAACACAGGGGGTTAACACCTTCAACATATTATCCAGCTAGCACCAATTGTTACAGTTAACCTGAGAATGCAACTTTTAAAAAGTTTTGTGATTTACATGTGAAAGAAGTGAAACTATCATGGTATCGAACAGATGAAAGACTCAATCGACAATCAAGATATTTTTCAATGTATAATTTCAGTAACATCACATTGTAAACTTTTTCTATAAATTCTGTGCCTGACAATTATGTCCTCCAAACCACCTGATGAAGGAGCGGCGCTCTAAAAGCTAGTGCGCTTCCAATTAAACCTGTTGGACTATAACCTGTTGTTGTGTGATTTTTTTAACCATGTACTTGGTGTCAGTGCTGGTGAAAGATAGAAGTGAGGAAATAGAAATTAAGCAAATTTTGCTTTAGTTAGAGTACTGGAAAAAGTATTGTGGAGTGTTATGTGATCAAGCAGGGATTGAAATGGCATGGCCACCTGCTGTCAAGATTCAGAGAGAGACTGAGAGCAAGGAAATGTGGTGAGGTCAGTAATGAATGGCAAGAAATGGAACTGGAAGGCTTAAGGCCAGATGGAAATGTGTGATGGTGATAGACTTAAATGGTGACAGACTTAAAAACAATAATATTTGAAGAGGAATGACTGACTATGGCAGGGGAAGATAATCAGTTAGTATTGTGGTGACCCCAGGTGACCAGTCACTTAATCACAATGAATAATTCATCGGGATCTAAACAAAATGAAATCAAGCTTTGAATTTTGCTGTTTACAATTGCTTGACCTGATGTAAGCCAAACACTAGACAGTATTTAAAGTAAGATTTTAACTCATTCAAAACTCATTCACTAGCAGAGAGTCAAAATCAGGATTGAAGCCTCACTAGTCTTAACTCAAAACAAACTGTTAATTAAAATACTGTGCTTATAATTGCATTTCTGTTTTGCTGTAAAGCTAGAAATATTAACTTATTGATTTCTCTGAAGGTCTTATTGAGCTGAGAGAGTGGCAGCAGAATTTGCATGAAGAAAACTCAATATTGTTTCCCATGTGGTTAGTAACAGCATTAATCATTTAAACTGAGTGGTACAATTCTGAACAAACATACAGCAATAACTCAAGATTAAGATTTAAAGGATTAAAAAAAACACTCACAGTGTGTGATATCAGGAGGTCCATAAGGGTCGTTTATGTAAACAGTAGCAGGTTTTGCAACCTTAAGATATACCACATCTGCTGTGTGTTTCAGCACCGCTACAGCTTCTTCATGTGCTATTTCTTCCAAGCTGTAGTTATTTACCTTTAAAGGAGAGGTTCAATATTGAAATTGAATTATCTTCTTAATTGCATTTATTGGTTGCTGTGCTGTATTTTATGAGAATATATAAATAAGCTGCAAAACATTCCTTCCTGAATTTGTATGCCACGCAAAGCAGTAAATATCAGTTTCAAGTATAACAACATAAGAATTCAACTTTCTTTGAAAGGAAATTCTCAAGTAACACCAATATCTGGGACTCTACTTTAGCAGACGAGTCAACAATCTAACATGTTAGCCAGGGATTTATGATCTATTGGAGTGAAATGACAGGGAATCATTCCCAGCATCTACATGCCCCTATGCTCACTGCATTTTACCCAAACAGGAAGGAGTCAGGCAACTCACCCACCCTTTTCTCAAATCAAGACCCTCAAGTGGTCAATTAGTGGAAAATTAAGAGTGCCTTATGAAGGCCTCTAGAATTTTACCTGGGCTGAAGAGGTTAGCACCAAATGGAGTCCAGTAATTTTCATCGCTCAGGCTGGCAGCTGGGAAGAGGGTGGGTACCTCTTTTAAGGGCCAAATTTACCCACCAGAGGCCCCACAATTTCTTCCCACGCCTGTGTTTTCTCTCTGCTCTGCCCAACAAAATCCAAAAGCTTGCCATCATTTCTAGCCTTGCCAGCCTGGGTTGCATTTGGTGCCATTGACAATAACCACAGGGACTGGGTGCAGTCTAACAGTGGTCATTGCTACCAGGCACTGCTGAGACCAGAGAACTGTCAGCCATATAGTTATGGGTAGGTCAATTAATGAATGAAGGAAAATCTTAACACAAGATACTGAAAGAATGTCAACAACCGTGGAATCATACTCGAATCTTGAATATCAAGGTCACTAAGGTAGGTCCTGTAATCATGCCTCACATTGAAGGTATAGGTTCCTGGCTGCTGCTTTAACTGGGAAACATTTTGTGATGTTCTGAGGAAGTTAAAGTAGCTGGGTAAACAAGAGTCATTTTTCTCCTGAATGGGAGTTTGGACCTTTACCAGAGGATGGAACCTATTTGGGAGAAAAAAAATCCAGTCTTCAATGGTCTACTAATCTTGTTAGTTTTGCAACACTAAATGCAAAATGCCTTCTTACATCTTACTTGTTGTATCCTACCTAATTGTGCACAAAACTCTAAAATCAGAAATTGCTGGAGAAACAGAGGTAATGTTTTGTGTCCAGTGACCCTTCCCCAGAATTATTCTAAAGGAGGGTCCCTGAGCTCAAAATGTTAACTCCATTTTCTCTCCCTAGATGCTGCCAGATCTGCTGAGTTTCTCCAGCAATTTTCGTTCTTGTTTCAGATTTCCAACATCTGCAGTTCTTTGTTTTATTTTATTCAAAATGTAATAATGTTCTTCAAAAAAATAAGATTCCTTACCATAAGCAGTCGATCCCCAATTTGTAATGTTCCATCTCTCTGCGCAGCTCCTCCATCAATTATTTTTGTAACATATATACTATTATCTCCTGGAATATGTTGATTACCCACACCACCAGCAATACTGAATCCCAATCCTACAAAATAAAAAAAATACCATTTAGAAAATACAATTCATGCAATTTTTAGTTTTCCATCAAGTTTTACTGTAAATTTCTTATATCTCAGAGAGACATGACATTTGCACTAGTTTCTATTTGCATTTGTATCCTAATAATGCTATTTTATGTCTACACCATGCTTCAGCTCTAGATTCTCACATTCTTTTACAGCTTTGTTTACATTTGATTGTGTACCAACCAGGGTTAACCAATGAAGAATACCAATAGTGAACAACCAACAGAATAATTAACACTACAAAGATCATTTAAAATTGTCAGGATCAAGCCTTTGGATAGTTATAGCAATAAAGCAATGCTGTTGATAATTATTATATCAATACTTTTCCTTGAGATGTTTTCACAAATGACTAAACTTGCAGACTAGTTTAGTTATTTTGTTGAATATATTACAACACCTAAAATATATCCTTTAACTTGTCCTTTTTTTCCCAACATACTTCACCATCTTCTAAAAGTAAATTTAAAATGGAATTCCAAAAGGGGACTGCAAGCTTCTTCAGTAATAGCTGAGTGAAAGAACCATCAGAAATACACAGGGTATGGTGAAGCCTATAAGCCTGAGGAATTGTTGCAATAATGCGGGTTGGAAAAATTTGAGGATGAGGATTTGAAACTAAATGTGCTGCAAGAAAGGAAGCTAATGTCAGTCAGTGGTGCTAAAGGCAATGGATAAATAATACTTAGTACAAAGCATAATTTGAATTTTGCACTTTAGACAAGTGAAAGTTTAAGACGAGTTGAGAAAGGAACATTGTTGTGCAAGATGCAAAGACGAGAGGCGAAGAAAGTTGCAAAACATTTTGCAGCAGTAATTCTAACTGGGATAGGAACACAGATGATATGCTGTGGTGATTGAAGGTATTAACCTTTGATGAAGGCTAGAAAATCAAATATCTAAAAATGATTATTTTCGTCTTCCTATTTCAAAATAGATGTTTTTATAAAAGCTACACCAAATACAAATCCACAAACAGGACTGTCCGGGCAAACCCATTGTTTCTGCTTGCTCCTGCCCCAGAGAACTCATCTCTTCCTACCTTGACTCAGTCTTTTCGTCCCTGGTCCAATCCTTGCCTATTTGCATGCACAATTACTCCGTTGTTTTATCCCACTTTTGGCATTTCCAGTTTGCAGGCACCAGCTGCCTCCTTTTTTACCATGGACGTGCAATCCCTTTGCACGTCCAACCCCCATCAGGATGGTCTTAGGGCTCTCCACTTCTTCCTGAAGCAAAGGCCTGAACCATGCCCACCTATCACCACCCTCCTCTGCTTGGTCAAGCTTGTCCTCACCCTGACAAACTTCTGTTTTAATTCCACTCATTTTCTTCAGGTCAGAGGTGTGGGCATGGATACATGCAAGGGCCCTAGTTATGCCTGTCTCTTCGTGGGGAACGTGGAACATTCCCTGCTTCAATCTTATTCTGGCCCCCACCCACAACTCTTCCTCCAATTCCATGGGTGCTGCTTCTCTCTCTCGTTCTGAATTAGAAACATTAATTGCTTTTGTTCCAATTTCCATTCCCACCTCACTTTCACCTGGTCTACCTCTGACTCCTCCCTTCCCTTCCTCGACATCTCTGTTTCCATTTCTAGTGATAGTCTAGCCACTATTATCCACTATAAATCCACTGACTATACATCCGCACACCTTGCTTGCTGTAAAGTCTCCATTCCATTCTCCCAGTTTCTCCGCCTCCATCTCATGTGTTCCGATGAGGCCAACTTTGACAAGAGCCTCCAAAATACCCACCTTCTTCCTTAACTGAGGATTCCCCAGCACCGTTCTTGACATGGTTCTGAACTGGGTCCAACACATCTCCTGCATTTCCACTCTCACGCCCTCTCTTCTCAACAGAGATCAGGTTCACCTTGTCCTTACTTACCATCCAATAGCATCCACATCCAGAAGTTCATCAGCTACCACTTCTGCCACCTCCAGATAGGTGTGACCATCAGACACATGTTCCCCTCCTCTCCATGTCTGCCTTCCACAGGGACTGTTCGTCCAGGACATCCTGGTCCACTTCTCCTTCATTCCCAACAACCCTCACAGCCCCACAGCACCTTACCCTGCAAGAACCAAGGTGTAACACCTACCCACTTACCTCCCCTTCCTCAATATTTAAGGGGCCAAACATATATTCCATGTGAACCTGCACTTCACACAATCTAGTCTACTGCATTCATTGCTCACAATGTAGTCTCCCCTAACTTGGGGAAACAAAGTGTAGACCGCTTTGCAGAACATCTACACTCAGCCCACAAAAAAGACTGAGCTTCCAGTTGCCTGCCACTTTAAAACACCAGTCTGTTCCCTGGCTAACATCTCTGCCTTGGGCTTGCTGTAGTGCTCCAGCAAAGCTCAGTGCAAGCTGGAAGACCAACACCTCATTTTCCTCTTGGGGATCTTGCAGCACTCAGGTCTCAATATCGAGTTCAATAATTTTAGGGTCTGAACCACATATCCTAGCCCCCAATCCCACACACCAGACCTTGTTATCACAATCTACCATTACGTGCCATCTATTGTTAGCCACTAATAATTTCCATTAACAGCTACGCACTCTCCTAGCCAGATTTCTGTTTTGTTTATGGCTAATACAAAAGCCTATTTTCATGTTAATTATTCATGCAGAACTTACATATCAATTAGTGAAGGTCTGAAGAATCTTAAGTGATTTTCAGATTGCAATAACAAGAGGTTTTCATGTTTTTCTCCTTTGTTATCTTTTTTTAAAAAGGGAGTAAACTAACTAATGGGCTAAAAGTTATGGCTATCTAATTTCACAGCTATTTGCCATTATTAAAAATAGTAGCTCTATGGTATGGGAAACATTGAGGTCGTGATTTAGCATTAACAACATTGTGGTTAAGACAGTCATAGAGTCATACAGCACAGAAAAAGTCCAACTTATACATGCCAACCAAGTTTCCCGAACTAAACTATTCCCATTTGCCTGCATTTGGCCCGTATCCCTCTAAACCTTTCCTGTAGACATTCCTGTCAAAATGTCTTTCAAATTTTGTAAATGTACCTGCATCTGCTACATCCTTTGGCAGTTCATTCCACAAACAAACGACCTTCTGAGTGAAAAGGTCGCCCTTCAGGTCCCTTTTAAATCTTTTCACTCTCACCTTAAAAATATGCCTCCTAGGTTTGAACTGCCCCACTCAAGGAAAAGACCTTTGATAGTCATCTCTCATGATTTTATTAACCGTTACATGATCATCCTGATATAAGTTGTTCTGCTGTAACATGCATTTCATTAACGTAAATTCACTGTATCGTGAATGACAAATTGGAGACTGTTTCTAAAGATCGAGCTTTTAAAATATGTGTTGATTGGAACACGATTATATTGCCAACATTATAAGTGCTGTTTCTAAAGCACAATTTGTCTACAACACTGGGTTGCTCAAGAACACAACCATTGTGTTATAGAAGTACGAGTAAAAAGTGAGGTCTGCAGATGCTGGAGATCACAGCTGAAAATGTGTTGCTGGTTAAAGCACAGCAGGTTAGGCAGCATCCAAGGAACAGGAAATTCGACGTTTCGGGCCAGAGCCCTTCCTGATGAAGGGCTCTGGCCCGAAACGTCGAATTTCCTGTTCCTTGGATGCTGCCTAACCTGCTGTGCTTTAACCAGCAACACATTTTCAGCTGTTATAGAAGTACTCCCTGTACATGAGGAAAAACTGGATCAATTAGGCTTGTACTCTAGAAGAATAAGAGAGGATCCCATAGAAACATGTAAAATGCTGATGGGACTAGACAGGCTTGATGCAGGAAGAATGTTCCCAATGTTGGGGAAGTCCAGAACTAAGGGTCACAGTCTAAGAATAACAGATAAGCCTTCAGGACTGAGATGCAGAAGAATTTCTTAACTCAGAGAGTTGTGAATCTGTGGAATTCTCTTCCACAGGAAGCTGTTGGGTCCAGTTCGTTAGATGTATTCAAGTTGGAGCTGGACATGGACCTTACAACTGAAGGGATCAAGTGGTATGGAGAGAAAGCAGGAATGGGATACTGAGATTGCACAATCAGCCATAATGATATTGACTGGTGCAGGTTTGAAGGGCTGAGTGGTCTATTCCTGCACCTATTTTCTATGTTTCTATGTTCATCCCTCAATTTCTTACACTCCATAAAAAAGTCCTAGTCTATCCAGATAAAAACCCTCCAATCCCAGCAACATCCTGGTAAATCGTTTCTGAATCATGTCCAGTTTAACAATATCCTTGTTATTGTAGGGTGACCAAAACTGTACAAATATTCCAAAATGAGGCTCATCAACATCCTGTACAACCTCAATACGACCTTCCAACTCCAATACTCAACGGTCTGAACAATGAAGGCAAATGTGCTAAACAGGTTCTTAACCACCCTGTCTACCTTTGGCCCAACTCTCGAAGAACTATGTTCCTGAATCACTCGATCTCTCTGTTCGACAACACTATCCAGGGCCCTACCATTAACTCTACAAGAAACTACCCTTGCTTGTTTTACCAAAATGCGAAACCTCGCATTTATCTAAAGTAAACTCTACCTGCCACTCCTCAGCCTATTGGCCTAATTGATCAAGATACCTTTGTAATCTTAGATAACCTTCATCCACAAAATTATTATCTATGCCTCCTAAAATCTCATTCAAAACATTTGTATAAAAGAAAAACAAAAGCTGACCCTGCATCGATCCGTGCAGAACACCGATGATCACAATCCCTCCCCACCCCGCCCAGTCCAAAAAGCAACCCTCCATCACCACCCTCTGTCTCCTACCATTAAGCCAATTTTATATTCAATTGGCAAACTCTCCCTGAATACCATGTGATCTAACTTTACTAATTAGTCTACAATGAAGATCCTTGTCAAAGGATTTACTAATGTCCATACAGACAACATCTGTCACTCTACTCTCCTCAATCTTTTTGGTTACATACTCAAAAAACTCAGTCAAGTTTGTGAGACCATCTGAACTGGAAAAAATAACTTTCAGTAGTCCAAGTCGATAGGCTAGAAATGAGCCTAGAGATCAGTGAATTGTATTTGTGTGTCTTGGGAAGAGGCAGCAACAGAGAATCATATCTGGCAAATGTGCAGAAACTCACCAAAAGGAAGCACTTTTAACACTCATGGATGTAGTAAAAAATCTTATGGATTAATACTTCACACTGTGGTTGTATCAACATAAAATATATTCATGGAAGAAAATGTACAATCTTTTTGTTGTTAATGATAAAATATTTCCAAATTATTAAACAGCTTTAATTTTTATTTTTGCTTGTGTAATAAACATATGGTCTCTAGTGAAAAAATATGTTAACATTCCCTGATGAAAATTTACCAGGACATCGACATTAAAGAATTGCAAATTATTTACGCCTAACCATTACATCAGAGAGTCTTTGAGATGCAACCTGAAAGTTCAGCATAACTCTGAATGCAGTACAACCACCTGATGAAGGAGCAGCACTCCGAAAACTAGTGCCTTAAAAAAAAACCTGTTGGACTATAACATGGTGTCGTGTGATTTTTAACTTTGTTCGCCCCAGTCAAACACCGGCTCCTCCATATCTGAATACAGTGTAATTGCTGTCGAGTGCAGAGTTGAAAAATCAATTCACGTGAACAAAAGATTTGCAGATTTGCAAATATTAAATTAAATAACTTTCAAACATGTCGAAAGTTAAATTGAATCTGTTGGCAACATCAGCAGGTACATATTTAGTAGAAATTATATGATACAGTCTCTATAATTACTAATTACTATATGCCTGACCCATAATTAGTAATATCTATTCTGTCTGCAATCCCAACCACTATGGAAATTTCAGCTTACACAAATGATCTTCTATCCAGGTAGGACACTCTGAGCACATCTGGACCTGTTAGATACATCTGGTGTTGCAAGACCAAGAGACTCTACGGCACAGTAAGCTTCCGCAACCGCAAGTGCAAACCCTATATTGCACTTAGACATACAAGGTGGGCAAGGAAGAAGAATACAATTAGAGGGATTATAGGTGGCATGAGTGATACTGCATTTTAAATAGCATCTCATATCTGAATATGTGCATTTTCACCTGTTTCACCTCACTTGTTTGATAGTCATTTTTTGCTGTAGGACTAGGTCACTTGGAGACCATGTCAGAGTTAAACTATATCTTCACCCACCCCAAGGAGAATTGATCTTATAACAGCACGAATTGGTCATCTCTGAGAAGCATTTTAGATGGCTATATGTTTCACATATCCTTCAATCTTTATATTAATGACTGCAGCTAAGACTTAGTACTTTTTTGCCGAGATTACAAATTGAAAAATTATTGAGAAAGTATTGTGATAGGTCATTGCCACTACTCGTGTTTGACATTTATGGTCAATTTGTATTCAGAAGAACAGTCAATAGTCTCAAAAAATTAACTCTTTTCTCTCCACAGAGTTTCTCCAGCCTTTTTTTTGTTAAAGGTGAAAAAAATACTGGGGCTGGTCAACTTAAATTATTAACATTTTTCCTGTTTGCCAATTTGTTGCACATTTTATATATAGATCTATGAAGAAATGACAGTAGTTTCAATGTGTGCCGCAGTTTTACTCACAGTGTTTTAATTGCCTGCTACATGCTTCTTCTGTATCCACCAAGTCCATGCCCAGGCTTAGCAGTCAAGTGTAGTGAGAATGAAATCGTTCATGAGTAACAAAACTAGTAAGCAGGTACAGCAGATAGTAAAGAAAGCTAATGGAATGTTGGCTAATGTAGCGAAATGAATAGAATATAAAGGTAAGGAAGTATTGTTACAACTAAACAAGGCATGGGTGAGAGTGCACCTGGAGTATTATGCATAGGTTTAGTCCCCTTATTTGAAGAAAGATGCAGTGACATTGGAGACAATTCAGAGGAGGTTCACCAGATTGATCCCAGAGATGAGGAGTTTGTCATATGAAGAAAGATTGAACAGCTTAATCCTATACTCTCTGGAATTTAGAAGAATGAGGGGAGATCAAATTGAGGTATTCAAGAAGATAACAAGTGTAGATAAAAAAAGATATAGAACAAATGATTCCTCTTGTGGGCCATTTCAGGATGAAAGGTCATCGTCTTAGTATTAGGAGTAGCAAATTAAAAACAGAGTTGAGGAGAAACTACATCTCCCAACTGGTTGTGAATCTGTGAAATTCACTAACCCAAAGTGCAGTGGATGCTGGGAGAGTGAGTAAATTTAAGGAGGAGTTAGACAGATTTTTAACTGGTAATGGGTTGAAGGGTTATGGGGAGAAAGCAGGAAAATGGGAGTAAGGAGCATACAGCCATGACTGAATGGTGGAGCAGACTCAATGGTCCAAATGGCTTAATTCTGCTCCTACATCTTATGAACTTATGAAAAGAAAAGACATCAATCAAATATTGAATAACTGAACACTATAAAAAGAACACATTTGCAATTGCCAGTTTATCTAACTATCTTTATAAGTCATGGTTTGGAGATGCCAGTGTTGGACTAGGGTGCACAAAGTTAAAAATCACACAACACCAGGTTATAGACCAACAGGTTTAATTAGAAGCAGTAGCTTTCAGAGCACTGCTCCTTCATCAGGTGGTTGTCAGCAGTGCTCCGAAAGCTAGTGCTTCCAATTAAACCTGTTAGACTATAACCTGGTGTTATGTGATTTTTGTCTTTGTAACTGCTACTTTATCTGGCACCTTTGATCAAAAAGTGTTGTTGACTTGTCATACAAACTGCTATGTGACTTATTATATTTGCTACCACAAGAAAAAGAAATATAGAAATAAGTAGTCAGGTTTGATAGTACATACTGGATTGTAATTCATTGACATCCCACAAGATTTGTAATAACGTACATGTGCTTTATAAGTGTTATTCCAATTTTGTTTATTTTTTTCACATCAAATACTGTTTAATATTGTCACATATTCAATATCTACATTACTACAAAAGGCAGTCAACAGAGCTAGAAGAAGACAAGCATCTTCTTCCTAAAATCTAAGAAAGATTAGCATATTTTCATGATTCCACAGCCTTGAAAAAGCTTGAAATGTGTTGAAACTGTCTTCAGATATCACTGGCAGACCAAATACCTTACAGCTTTTATTACTCATGAAGGGGTATTTCAGCACCACAGAATTTGCTATGGATTAAGTTCAGCATTATTGCATTCTAGAAGATTGTTTTTTTTCAGTTTTGTCAGAGTTTGAGGGGACACTCAACATTGACAATTTTGGTACAATGAAAAATTGAGCAGCAGTTTACAATGGTGTTTACTAGAACCACACAATGTAAATTGATGCTCAACAAGGACAAATGCTCTTTCACAGACCCAAAACTGTACTTTGTGGGAACAGCTGGAGTAAAGCGTACATATCAATCACAAAGGCATTTATGTATTTCCAATCCTATCCAGCATGAAAGAATTTGAACAGTTGCTCAGTCCTGTAAATGTTTATCACAAATCTGTTTATATTGGCTGGCAGAAATCACCTAGCCACTTTGGAAGCTATTGCAGAAAGATGTGCAATGGAAATTGACAACTGTATAGCAAGGAATGTTTGGCACGTTATAGGCAAAGGTAGCATCTGCTTCAGTCCTTACATATTTCATTCCATATGATGAAATTTATGTTACATTAACTGAGCCACAAAAAGTTATTGGAGCGTAGTCTTGCAGTAAATTGAGGGAAGGAAATGACCAGTCACATATGCATCACGATTATTATCAGAAACAAAACAGAAATACTCTACTAGAGAGTAGGATGAAGTGTTGGTTTGCATCTACTCTTGTGAAAGTTGGCACATACATCAAGATAGCAGAAAGTTCACTCTCTACACTGATCACCAAGTACTAGGATCTGGTCATCAACATTTACACATGTACAAATTGTTAGATCACTTTTATTGGCATAACTTTGAGATTGAGTGTCTCACAAGTTTCAGGGACTAGGCCACAACTTCAACGACAGTATAGTAATTGATACATTTATATTTCAAAGATTACTTATGCACTTAAAGATAGCCACACTCTTAAAAACGACTAGCTGACACTTATCACTTTGGATGGTTTAATTTAAAAGAAAGTCTTCAATTTTACTAGGAGGAAAATAAGTCATCTTCAATTTATGTCAGCTGATTTCTAAGACTCACTGTACTGGATTGATTAAGCCTAGGTATGAAATCAGAGTTAGATAAACTCAGCTGAAGAATGAATTAGAAGCCACACCCAGAAGTATGTCGCAAATATTTAAAACTTATTACATTCAGAAATTACTAATATGTCTGAGTAGCTTTGATATACAAAATCTAAAATGGATTTAATTCCAAGAACATTAAGTGATTTTTTTTAAATTTTCTGAAAAAGTGACCTTAATTAGAATAACAACACGATAAACCTTCCAATTATGTCCTTTAACAGAGATATTCCATCCTCTCAGAAAAGGCTAGTATTTAAAAAAACAATAAAATTTGAACACAAACATTTTGGGATTACAGGTGAGAAATGAGTACTTATAAATATTATAAGGTTACATGCCTTAAGAAACAAATTTAGCACATTTGATCTACACAGAAAAAGCAAATTAAAATTACTCAACAAGTTTTAACGTATTCCATTCATAATGCTTCAGTATCTGAGTCATAAATTGTTTTCCTTTATTTGTTTTCATTTAACTGAAGATTACCTTTGGGTCCTTTTATGAGCTTTATTTCTGTAATAGTCTCCAAAATAGGCCTTCGTCTACGCACATACAGTCGTACAATTGAACCAGCTTCTTTCAAGGCTTCTACAGCTCTACTGTGTGACACTTCAGATACATCAAATTCATTCACCCGTAAAATGCAGTCATTGACTCTAGATATCAAAAAGAAAACTTATTTTCATTTATGTGGTAAATAAATCCAGAATGTGTTGTCAGATATAACGAAAAAAGATAAGTAAAACTAAATAATCTGAAACAAATGCCAAACAAAACCTATTCATATTACCACATATTCCACAATGGATGTAGGCCAAAATCCAAAAAAAAAGCTGAGGGATGATTGGGAAATGGCTCTGTCATATTCTGTAATATTATCATTCCTTATTGTAAGGTAATATATTTACAATTTATTTGTTAGTTTGGTAGCAACATAACACCAAAATTCTAACTCATAGGAACATGCCACTCTTTGACTTTGTGAGGAAGGCAGTTTATTTGTTTTCATTATTCTTAGTACAGGTTTCCGATAAGCAATGGAAAAAGCAAATAAAATTGCTTATTGAAACCACTCTAACCATAATGCATGATTGTCTAATAATTATATCAATACCATTCTTACCATTTCACAGTTGCTATCAAGTAGCCCATACCAACATCTAGGGGAATCTTTTTTCTTAGATCTACCCAGCTAAAACCTGATGCCTGTTCCCTTCTCTTTATATCATCTCTTAATCATTATCATTACAGACCACCTCTACTATTTTTCTACCTTCCTGTAGATATTATACTTTGGTATATTCTATCCTCAGGCCTGTTTGCCTTATAGCCATAATGGCTGCCAATCCAAATAAATTTGCACTGTTAATTCATTCAACATTTTACTTATTCATTCTGTATTCATTTTAAATTAACTTTATTGTGTCACACACGCTAACCTAGCCCTTTGTTCGAATGTTGTTTTTCTCCCACATTTTTATTTTGTTTGGCTTGAATTACTTTACCTCTTTTGGTTTTCCTTTTAATTGTAATTCCCAAACTGTTATGACCTGGGGAAAAGCAGTTCATCATCGCTCTAATTCCTCAACCTCATGTGTCACAACATTTGTCACAGAAATTGAGGGTGCATACATGAGGATCAGTGGTCGGCACAACATCGTGGGCTGAAGGGCCTGTTCTGTGCTGTACTGTTCTATGTTCTAACATTAAAAAAATGCCTTTCTCCAGTTATAGAGATAGCCAATTAAATATATTATGAGGTTTTAAATTAAAATAACTAGATTTCTTAATAAACACAACTGATTTCTTTTCAAAACAAAACTTACAAAGTTAAAATGCAATAATTAACATATACAGTTGGAAAGATAAAAATATAAATGTGTATCCTTGATATAACCCAAAGCACACACTTAAACACACTTCAAGAAAAGAGAAGGAAAATATGGCTCTCTTGTATGGATTGACTTGCTGAAAGAAAACCACTTAAATCGGTGGGTTATTCTTGAAGGCATATGGTTAAAACATGGAATGTTCCATAGTTTGTTGCTCCGATACCTTGGCATGTATGATCAAGTCTTTAATAACACTCCAATTTAAAACTGAAATGAAAAGGAAAATCTTCTCTCTGAGAATTGTGGGGGCAGAGTCCTTGTGTCTACTTAAGGCTGAGATAGATTGTCGTTTGATGAGGAAATCAAGGGTCATAGGGAACTGGCAGGAAAATGAATGAGGAATGTCAGATCAGCCATGATTTTTTGAATAGCAGAGCTGGCTCATGGTGCCAAATGGTCAATTCTTATTCCTATTTCTTATGGTTGCCTCTGGAGTCTTCGCAGATGCCATTCACACAAGAGCTACAACACTGAGATGTTCCTTCAATCTCTCTTTTGCAAAAAGTCAAATGCTTTCATGTTGAACCCCCAACAAGGTGATTTATTTTTTCAAAACCAGAGAAACCAGCAAGACAGCCACCTTCTCATAGAGTTTTCTTTGAATTGAAGATGAGAACTAACCCAAAGCCAGACACTATTCAAACAGTTCCAGCTAGTGAACATCATCAGAAAAACAGTTATCATTGGTCACATGTGCAATATCAGATGTAAACAAACAGAAGGCTCAAAGATCACAAATCAGAGATTCTTCATTCCACTGGCATGATGTCATTACAAACAGAAAGGGAAATTAAAAATAAATAAGGAACTATTTACTGTGCATACATGGAACAAAATCTTTGCGTTATGTTAGGCTGAGGAATCCTTAGTCAATATGCATCCTCATCATATCAGTTCTCCTTGCAGCAAGAAGATCATTTTTTCAAAACAGTCCTCTCAGTTGATCCAGTTCCCCTCCCTTACTGTCACTACTTGCTGGTGAATGTCTCGGCAAACTGCTCAGCCCCATTGATCACTGCCATCACCACCTGCTGCAGGAGATCCTGTAAGCACAGACTGTTTCTGCCAATAATTTCAGATTTGTTGTCTGAAAATTTTGAAAGAGAAGAACATGAGTTATATGCAACTTGATGCAAGAACCTCTAGAAATCGCTTGGTGTCCAGAGAGCTCAAGTTGGGCTGAAGTTGCTTCCCTGCTTTAGCCAAAGTAAACTTTTCTCAATTTCAACAGTAATAAAAATGTCAGCAACTCTCCTGGACCAGTAATACCCCACTGTCTGGTTAGAGCAGTTGATTTTCTGTCATTTGGTGCCCTATTTGATCGTTGACTCCCTGAGGTTGTTGGGAAGTCTACAGTGCTTGAACTCTCTCCTCTTGTAATGAACCAGTTGGTCGAGGCCTCTTGTCTCCTCCAAAATCCTCTGCCTTCACCTCAGCTGTTCTTGTGCTGGTTAAGACTCTCTCAACAGCTGGTGTGGCAATGTAAACTGCAGAAGCTTAATAACTGCTCATGGACTGAATAAACGAACAAAAGATGGGGTGGCATGGTGACTCAGTGGTTAGCATTGCTGCCTCACAGCTCTAGGCACCCAAGTTTGATTCCAGCCTCGGGTAACTGTTTGTGTGGAGTTTGCACATTCTCCCCATGTCCGCATGGGTTTCCTCCCACAACACAGAGACATGCAGGTTAGATGAATTGTTCGTGCTAAATTGCTCATAGTGTTCAGGGATGTGTAGGTTAGGTGTATTAGTCAGGAGTAAATGTAGAGTAATAGAAAAGGGGAATGAGTGTGGGTGGGTTACTCATTGGAGGGTCAGTGTGGACTTGTTGGGCCGAATGATATGTTTCGATAATTCTATTCGATTTGATTCAATAAACTGGGGCACATGGAACGCAGCAGCAATAACTTTGTCTGGAATAAACTATTTAAGGAAAAGACAAATTTATATAGAAATTGAAAGCAATTAGCCATGTCTGACAAAGGAGTGGTGAAGGGTACATAAACAAAACTGCTTTGACACCTGCTTGATAAACCGGATGCTTTTTTTAACACAAAGGATAAGGATTGCCGTATGGAACAATTTAAGGAATTAATCAAATGAAACCTGTGTCTTCAAACAGACAGCTCAGGCCAAATATAACAAAGCGCAGTTATTATTACATATTTTATTGAGATCTCTCTCTTGATTTAACTTTAAAAATATACAACAGAGATACTAAGTCATCAGGAATGAGGCATTGAGCTAAGGGGATGGAAAGATAAATGGGAGGGGTATAGGACTGGGGGGAAGGTAGGTGAGAGTGCGATAAGTAGATAAAGGTTGGGGTAATGGTGATAGGTCAGAGAGGAGGGTGGAGCAGATAGGTGAGAAGGAAGATAGACAGGTAGGACAGGTCATAAAGGTAGTGCTGAGTTGGAATGTTGGATCTGGGATAAGGTTGGGTGAGAGGAAATGAGGAAACTGGTGAAATCCACATTGATGCCATACGGCTGGAAGATCCTGAGGTGGAAAAAGAGGCATTCTTCCTCCAGGCATTGGGTGGTTAGGGTTTGGTGATGGAGGAGGCCCAGGACCTGCATGTTCTTGGAGGAGCGGGAGGGGAAGTAGATGCGGTTGATTGATGCGGGTGTCCCAGAGCTGTTCTCTGAAGCGTTCTGCAAGGTGTCCTGTCTCTCCAACTTAGAGGAGACCTCATCGGGAGCAACAGTTACAGTAAATGATATTTGTGGAAGTGCAGGTAAAACTCTGATGGATGTGGAAGGCTCCTTTGGGGCCTTGGACAGAGCTGAGGGGGAGTAGTGGATGCAGGTTTTGCAATTCCTGTGGTGGCATGGGAAGGGGCTGGGAGGGGAGGACCTGACAAGAAAGTCGCAGAGGGAATGGTCTTTACAGAACACAGATAGGGGTGGGGAAGAAAGTATATCTTTGGTAGTGGGGTCCATGAGTAGGTGGCAGAAATGGCGGAGGATGAGGTTGCTGGGGTACATGGTGAAGACCAGGGGGTTTCTGTCCTTGTTGTGGTTGGACGGATGGGGTTCGAGGGCGGAGATGCGGGAAGTGGATGAAATGCACCGGAGAGCATCATCGACAACGTGGGAGGGTTCAGAAAACATTTACAAAATGTTGACAGTGTTAGTGGGTTTGAGCTACAAGGAGAGTCTGAACAGGCTGGAGCTATTTTCCCTGCAGCATCGGAGGCTGAGGGGTGACCTTATAGAAGTTTACAAAGTAATGAAGAGCATAGATAGGGTGAATAGCCAAAGTCTTTTCCCTAGGATGGGGGAGTCTAAAACCAGAGGGCATGAGGTTAAGGGGAAGGATTTAAAAGGGACCTCAGAGTCAACTTTTTCATGCAGAGGGTAGTGTGTGCGTGGAATGAGTTGCTGGAGAAAGTGGTGGAGGCTGTTACAATTACAATATTTAAAAGGCATCTGGATGCATATATGATTAGGAAGGGTTTAGAAGGATTTGGGCCAAATGTTGGTAAATGGGATTAAATTAATTTAGGATATCTGGTCAGCATGGACAAGTTAGATCAAAGGGTCTGTTTCCATGCTGTACAGCTCTATGACTCTATATTTCAAAACTAGCAGTCCCTGTTTCATTCTAGAGTATTTTAATATATCTTTAAAAAATTAAAATAGTTTACCTTAGCCGTCCATCTTCAGCTGCTGCTCCCCCAGGGATAATTTTCGTAATAAATATCCCAGGATCATCTCCAATATGAGGATTGTCTGTGCCTCCAGCTATACTGAATCCCAGGCCAGAATTACCCTGGCAGAAAAGGAAACGTTGGAATGCAATTTAGTTAATTTTATTGACAGAAAATCAATCAGTAACAAAGTTCCATGCACCAAAATAAATAGGTTGTAAAAATTGCAAGGCTAATTTAAATCAAAAGCTCTCTAACTGTCCATTGTCATGAGTTTATCCACCAAACAGCCTCATAAGGGTTTAAGGAGCCAACATAATGAATATGTTTTACTGATGACAAATGATTTGTGCAATTTGCATAGTATAGGCAACATTTCAGGTAATGTATCTACAGATAACAAATAAAAAGAAATAGTCAGCAAATACTGTCGAGTTAAAGAATGTGTGTCAAGGAAAATAATGGTTAATTTTTCAGCTTTTAAAAATGTGTTTCTTTTCTACTAAATCTATTTGTTAAATTCCATGACAAGAGTTAGCACCCTGATTTTTGACTTCTGTCTATTTTCCTATTCTTCCAGTTGCTTTGTTCAAATTTATAAGGTGCTGTTCTTTTCAAATTTCGACAAAGGACGATATAAAAAAAGATAAACTCTTTGTCGTATTTATTAATGCTGATGAACCTTTACAATTTCAGCAGTCCACAGATTATGCATATGGTGGAGATTTTCGTAAAGATCAAGCAGCAGTGCAAAATTTTTCCATAGTCATTCAGTGTATAAGATTTTACCTTTAAAATATGCCATATCCAATTTTTCTATTAATGATATACCTGAAGCCCATTTGAAATAACGAAGTTACACAAAAAACTCACCCAAAACGAAAACAAAAATCAGGTCAAACAGATTGTTGCATTGAATTAAATAGGAAATATTCTCTTCATGAAGATCAAGATACAACCATGATCAAACTATTTTCTCAAGGATTCAGAACTCAAAAATCATAAAGCCCTTTACTAATTTGAACCACTGATTCCGTCTCCAGATTACAAGAGTTGATAAAGCAAACTTTGGTTTAAATTTCTCCAGACTGTTTACAATATTAGACCTCTGTAAGATCACCTGTCTTAAGATCAAGAGCCTCCTGTCAGGGTTGAAAAGACTAGGCTTTGTCAGTCATTCTTATAATTCAAACTTCTAAAACTGGGTTTAATTTGAAGGTCATCATGCAGTGTCTGCACCACTTAAATAACTCGATATATATCCAGTGTGTTATGACAATCAGAATTGAACATGGTGTTAAAGGTATGATAAGATCAAAGCATAACGTAACTGGTTTCTTTTAATTTGTATTTTAGTTTCTTGGTTAATGATGGTTGATAGTGTTGTAGTACTGTCACTAGAGCAGCAATCCAGGACTCCAAACTAATTTCTGAGGGACATGGCTTTGTTTCTCATCATAGCAAGTGGTCAAGTTTGGATCATGTAAAAACCTTTGTGTAATAGTCATCATGCAAACATTGATAATTGTTGCCAATACTAATCTGGTTCATTAATATGTTTTCCAAAGGAAAATCTGCTGTTTTATCTGCTCTGACCTACAGGTGACTCCAGACCCTTAGCAATGTGGTTGATTTTGAATTGCCTTCATGGAGATTAGGGGTGGACAATAAAAGCTTTAGAAACAGTGTCAACCAATGAGTAATTTATAAAAATAAATATCTTTGTTAACTGCATTGTTTGAGCATGTCGATTATTGTTACAACCAGACCCAGGTCATTCATTTCAGTTCCAGATGCCATTTTCCCCAAACAATTAAGTCCTCAGATGGACAGTGATGTACAAACTCCTCTTCTTGGTTGGTTAGATATCTTTCTCCCACACTCAAATGAATTTATCTTTTAAACAGAGTCAATTTAGCCAGGTCTTATTGAATAAAAACTGAAGTTAGATTCATATTACTAAATATGAAAATAAGTAATATATGGATTAGAAATTAGGTGAGTCCAAAACAGTTAATAAAAATAGATGTGCAATATTGTTTGCAAGGATCAGATAGTCAAACATTGCTGATATTGCAGTGGAGGCTCCTCGTAGAGTTTACATTAGTTGAGGTTCAATAATACTGATTATTTTTAACTGGTATTTAATTGCAGCATTCAGGATGAGAGACAGAGTCCTTTTATTGTTCTTTTTCCTTTTGTCTGGTTTGCAACACATGAAGTGAGACGGGGTCGTTACCTGAAACGTAGCAGTGGCAGGGGAATAGTTATTTGACGTTCATAGCATGCTAAAGCTCAAACCCCGACTGGTACATGAGACTGTTCAATTCCTCCAGTACATTCCAGTAGAGACAAAATTAGATTTTTAACACCTACCCCTGTATTCAAAGGCAAAACACAAAATTCTGGTTTGGGACATATGGCGCAAGGGGTGCTTTGATGTTGAGCAGGGGATCATCAGTCTCTCATTATCTTTGTAGTTACACAAGATCACAGTCCAATCTTTTTTGATTTGCCTTTTTATTCCTTCATAGAGCAGTTTTTTTGTCGTTTCTTTCATATTCGTAAGTGTAATTCCATACATTTCTCTGTCCAGAAAGCCCCTTATTTTACAACTAGTCATTTTTGTATCAGTTCTCTTTTTTAAAACATACTTAGAATTATAGTTTTAAAATGTTCGCACTACCTCAGGGTTCTGACCACTGATCGTGACGCTGTCACGTACATTAAACACTGTAGAAGTATACTAGAAGTTGAAAGTCTCTTTCCACTTAATCCTTATCTATTCCAACACCATTCAGGAGGTGCACACACTTCCCACGTTTCATTTCTGTCTCGTATTCTATGTGTTTTTATACTCAACACTGCTTGCCATTTTTTTTCTTACTTATATATTCTATCCAACACAACATTATTTTGAATGGACTACTTCAACTCCCTAAATCTCCAACATTTTATTTTGTTTGCAGAATTTACCATATCAGTAGAAATATAAATGAGACATAGTAATAACTGCAACATTGATCCCTGGGGCATCCCACTTATAAAAGTCAAGTTAAAAACTAATACTTACAGAATCTATTATTTTTCACTTCTTCCATTAAGAATGTTGCTTACCTTAAAATTTGTTATTTCAACTGCAAATATCATGACCAAAATACTTTAAATCCAAACAACCTAAATAGTATTACTGAATTTAAATTTTACGTATCTTCATACCTGAGCTTCTTGACTTAAATATTCCTTATGACCACATTTGACAGCATCGAAAACATAATGAGCTGAATCTTATTAAAAAAGTTGGAGGGAAAATTGTACAGGGGACTGAACGATGTTGGCTACGGTGAGAAATGTGGTAGAACTATGCGAAAAGTCCAGCGATGCCTTGCTCAACATCAGGTATAACCTGCTGCATATTTTAAGTTCCAGGTAGCAAGATAAGTTTCTCACGAGGGAGTGGCAAGTCGCCTATTAAGCATGATTACTGCTTGTTCATGATCTTATTAACTGTTCACCTTTACACATTTAGAAGCAAATTGACTTATTAGCATGGCTTTGTGTGGGGAAGGTGATTGAATTGTTTGAAGAAGTGACGAAGGTGATTAATGAGGGGAAAGTGGTTGACGTCTACATGGACTTCAGTAAAGTCTTTGACAAGGTCCCTCGTAAGAGACTGGTACAAAAGGTGAAGTCACATGGTATTGAAGTGAGCTGGCAAGATAGATACTGGCTTAGTCATGGGTGACAGAGGTCAGTGATGAAAGGATACTTTATGGAATGGAGGGTTGTGACAAGTAGTGTTCCATAGGGAGCAGTGCTGGGACCTCTACTGTTTGTGATCTACATAACTGATTTAGAGGAAAATGTAGCTGGTCTAATTAGTAAGTTTGTGGACATATAAAGATTAGTGGAGTTGTGGATACTGAGGACGATTGTAGGAGGATACAGCAGAATATAGATCAGTTGGAGGCATGGGCAAAAAAAAAATGACAGATAGAGCTTAATCCAAACAAATGTAAGGTGATGCATTTTGGAAGGTCAAGTACAGGTAAAAACTATACATAGTGAATAGCAGAACCCTTAGGAGTACTATTATGCAGAGAGATCTGGGTGTGCAGATCCACAGATCACTGAAGGTAGCAACGCAAGTCAAGAAGGTAGTGAAACAAAGACCTATGGCATGCGTGCCTTCATTGAAAGAGGCACTGAGTATAAAGACAAACAAGTTATGCTGCAGCTTTATAGAACTTTAGTTAGATCACACCTGGAATATTGCATTCAGTTCTGGTCACCCTGAAGGATTTGGATGCTAGGGAGAGGGTACAGACAAGGTTTACCAGGATGTTGCATGGTATGGGGGATTTTAAGCTCTGAAGAAAGGTTGGATAGACTGGATGTGTTTTCACTGGAATGCAGAAGGTTGAAGGAGTGCTGATAGCCATTTACAAAATTATAAATGGAATGGATAGAGTGGGAAGTATGAGGCTTTTTTCCAGGGTAGACAGTCAATTACGATAGGAAAAAGTGAGGACTGCAGATGCTGGGGATCAGAGCTTAAAAAAGTGTTGCTGGAAAAGCGCAGCAGGTCAGGCAGCATCAAAGGAGAAGGAGAATCGACGTTTCGGGCATAAGCCCTAAAGAAGGGCTTATGCCCGAAACGTTGATTCTCTTTCTTCTTTGATGCTGCCTGACCTGCTGCGCTTTTCCTGCAACACAATTTCAATTACTATAAGACACAGGTTCAACATGGGTTATTTTAAAAGAGATGTGCAAGGCAACCTTTTCACACAAAGGTTGGTGAGTGTCTGGAATGCTCTGCCAGAAAAAGTAGTGGAATCAGACATAATCGCAGCATTCAAGAAACACCTAGACGAATACATCAATAGGAAGAGAATAGAACGATACAGATCCTGCAAGTGAAGACAGTTTAGTATGGAAGGGTAAAATGTGTTAGCACAGGCCTGGAGGGCCGAAGGACCTGAGATACCAGCCACATGCACCCAACATCCACAGGCATTGGCACTCAACAAGTCAGATTCTGAGACCCCTCATATACACCTCCATTTCAGTTATAGTATTCTTCTGAGTTTCGATGCTGTGCCTCAAAGCACAACAGCGACAATCATTAAAATGTTGCAGCAAGGACGCTTTGCACTCAGGGACAAGTACCTTGCTCATGAACTGGACCAGGCTACATTTCTAGGGTGTTCGCTTGCTCTCTTTGTGCTCACTTACTTTGAACCTACCTGGATTGCTTTTAGCATCCTTCCCCTTTTGCACCGTGCCCCTCAGTCAGAGATTAAAAATGTGTTGCTGGAAAAGCGCAGCAGGTCAGGCAGCCTCAAAGTAGCAGGAGAATCGATGTTTCGTGCATAAGCCTTTCTTCAGGATTTCTTTCATGATTCCTGAAGAAGGGCTTATGCTCGAAACGTCAATTCTCCTGCTCCTTGGATTCTGCCTGACCTGCTGCACTTTTTCAGCAACACATTTTTCAGCTAAGAACTGCTAAGATCCAAAGGGGTTTGGAATCATTCTTTAGTGAAGGTAAGGCACACTATGGACAGATAGATATCCTTTGAAAGGCATAAGATCTTTAGGATTATTTAAAGTTGACTTGTTGTGTGTAAAAAGTGCATAAACTCATTAGAACTACCATGTTGCCAAAATTGTCACAGAACTACCAAGCTATCAAAGGGATTAAGACTGTGAAGAGAACCTGTCAAAACTAACAAAGGGAACAATCCAGGATGTCAAGGAATTTTAAAGTAATGCAGCTCTTTAAATTTATCTTTATTCATTTGCAGGATGCGAGTGTCACTGGCCAGGCCAGCATTTATTGCCCATTCCTATATTGCCCAGAGGCCATCTAAGTATCAACCACATGGCTGTAGCTCTGAAGTCACAGGTCTGTAGGTCAGACAAGGCAAGGACAACAGTTTATTTTCCTAATGGACAATCTTAAAAGAAAAAATCTGAAAACTGAGGAAATAAGATTGCTTTCTATTTCACTCTGCTCATGTAAGCCTGAAGATTTTCAATACTGACATGAGATGAGAAGCACTTGTGAGCAAATTTTGGAGACGATGGAGAGTAGTGGGTAGTCCCCAGCAGAGGGTCGAAGACAGCATCAGCCATGCTCAACTCAGCAGAGACACTAATCCTTGAGAATCATGTATGAAAAGGATAGTTATGGATCTGCAAAGTAAGATGTGTCTAAATATGGGAGAGTTGAGGAGGCAGTGCACATCCTAAGGCAAATGATGGAGGAGTTTAAATTTTTCATGAGTGTTACCATTTCTCAGTTAAATTCTTTCATTGAAAGACTACACAACTTCCTGGGACACTTAGTTAATCAGGTTAAGTACTACCACTACCTTCTGAAGGGTACAAGGGAAGGGCAGCTAATTTGCCACAGCCACTGCCCCAGCCAGTGATGCCCACATCCCTTAAAAAATACAGGAACTGCAAAGTGGCATTCATTATGTGTCTGCAACACCTAAGAATAGATAGATCATTCTATTGCAACTATGGAGGACAAAGGCTGTTCTGATCAATAGCTCGTTTTCCAGCAAAACAGGCAGTGATACTCAAATGACTTCTTGTGTTCAAGACCAAAACTGTCCCTGCACAGATGCAGGGGGAGAGATCAGTGGGAGCCCCACACTGATCTCATCTCAGAGGATGGCAGTCATAAGCAGATTCATTGACACAGCATACACAAAAGCAGGCTGCCTCCATTTCAGGTAAAAACAATGACTGCAGATACTGGAAACCAGAGTTTAGATTAGAGTGGTGCTGGAAAAGCACAGCAGTTCAGGCAGTAAAATCGACCAGTTTCCTCATTTCCCCTTCCCCCATCTCACTCCAGCTCCAAACATCCAGCTCAGCACTTGTCTTACTTGACTTGTCTTACCTGCCTATCTTCCTTTCCAACTATCCACTTCACCCACCTCCCTGACCTATCACCTTCATCCCCTTCCCCACTCACCTATTGTACGCTATGTTACTTTCTTCCCCTCCCCACCCTCCTCTCATTTATCTATTCACCCTTCAGGCACTCTGCCTGATGAAGGGCTTTTGCCCGAAACTTCGATTTTACTGCTCCTCCAATGCTGCCTGAACTGCAGTGCTTTTCCAGCACCACTCTAATCTAAACTCTGCCTTCATTTCAGGAAAAGTGAAGCACTACATACAAGTTTCTCTAAGAATTCACAGAAATTGCAATGGTCCCAAAAAAATTTACTTAGATGGCTTTCTGTATTATCTGTAATTACAATATGGTGTAATTGAATTAAAAATTCAGTTTTAGTGAATTAATAAATGTAATGTAGCTCATTGTGATGCATTTCCAGGGCATGAGTGTGAGAATCCTGGATGCTATGGAGTCTGCAATTGAGGGGCTAAGTCTAGGTATTGAATAAAATATGGTTTTTTATTGCAGGTATGTTGAGAAAACTCCTTTTGGTAAAGCACTAATGGCAGCACTTTTTTTTTGCCAAAGTCATTAGGATGGAAATTCTAGGATAAGGAAGCTATCATTCTCATATGAATCTAGCATGGAAGAAGGTGTCCTGTGCATCCTTCTGATTCTCCAGTGGCGTTGTGACAGACAGTGTTTGCTCTGGGTGCTCAACCTCTTAATCATCTTCCTGCTCTTAGGGTGCTAAATGCAAGTAGCCTTAATGTTGCTTCAATTCCTCTCACTGCGTAGTGCATGGCACGCCACAATAATCTTAATGGCTGACAAATCAAGGCACTAGAAATCAATTTCAGGAGACTAATGATTTGTTAGATGGTGGTCTTATGTAGCACCGGCACCAGATATGCCAATCCTTTGTTTTCATCTGCAAACTTGAGCGCATCTAAAACTGTATTGCCTTTGTCTGAACTCACACTAAGTTCTCATCATCCCTTGCACCTCTACACACTAATCTTCACTGGCTCCTGGGCATCACATCAATTTTAAAGTTTTCCTCCTTGTTTACAATTACTCAACAATCTTGGCCTTCCTTAACTCTGCAATTCCCTCCAACTCAGCATTTCAAGACATCCAGCGGCTCTTGGGCCCCCCTGACATTAATTTTTGTACAGTATTATGGACTAGGCCAGACCACTCAAAACATTCTTAAGGAGGCAGCCCAGACCATAACTTTGCAATTTGTTTCAGTAAGTATATTGTGAAAATTATCCGGAGTAAGTTAGCGAGGTTGAATACTAGGTTTTAATACAGACAAAAAGTTATTCACAAAATTAAACAATGAAACACAAAGAACAGAATAAAGAACCCCTACAGAACTCAATCTATCTAAACTAGACTTAATTATGCTGTTCCAAATATATACAACAGTCTCAGTAAGAAAACCCGCTTAAATAACAGTAAAAATGGAACAAATGATTACAGGTCGAGGTTAGAATGGCTGAAGGAGAGAGAGTTTCACAGCCTGTTTCCACACAACTGAACTCCTAACTAGTTCTGGACTGCACTGCTCAGCTAGAGAGCTGACTGCTCCCTTTTCATTATACAGGTCCCTTCTAAAACATGATCACTTTGGCCTGAAGTCTTTAACCTTTACGTATAACCAAAAGCCCTCTCAACATCCTTTTTCATCTCTGTACCAAACTAGTCACCTTGGAGCCAGGACCAAAAAATCAAGGACACATTATCCTTGAAAAAAGAAATAGCTTTTAGAAAAAAGGGACCAGCTTTGTGACAGTAGCCATGCATTCAACTGTGAAGGACCCTACTATCTTCCTACCATTCTTTAAATCCTTTAACATGTTTCTTAAGATCTCTTCCTTAAGTTTCTAAAGATATATAAAGGGCAAACGAGAGGCAAAAGCGGACATTGGGCTGTATTGGAAAATGATGCTGGAGAATTACTAATGGGGAACAAGGAAATGGCTGAGGAACTGAATAATTACTTCACGTCAGACTTCACGGGGGAAGATACAAGTAATATCTCAAACATTTAAGACAGTGAGGGGGCAGAGCTGAGTATGGTGGCCATCACCAAGGAAAAGGTGCTAGAAAATCTGAATGACCTGAAGGTGGATAAATCACTTGTACCAGATGGACTACACCTCAGAGTTCTAAGGAAGATAGCTGAAAAGATAGTGGAAGTGTTACTGGTGATCTTTCAGGAATTGCTAGAATCAGAAAGGGTCCTAGAGGACTGGGGAATTGATAACGTGACATCACTGTTTAAAAAGGGAGTAAGGGAAAAGACAGAAAATTACAGACTGTTTAGCCTAACCCTAGTCATGGATAAGATTTTGGAATCCATTGTGAAGGATGAGATTTCTGAATACGTGGAATTACCTACTAGAGAGCAGATGCGGGGAGCAGATGGCCTCCTTCTTCGAAGAACGCAATTTCCCCTCAGACGTGGTTGACGATGCTCTCCACCGGATCTCCTCCACTTCCCGCTCCTCTGCCCTTGAACCCCGCCCCTCCAATCACCACCAGGGCAGAACCCCACTGGTCCTCACCTACCATCCCACTAACCTGCAGATACATCATATCATCCTTCGTCATTTCCGCCACCTGCAAACAGACCCCATCACCAAGGATATATTTCCCTCCCCAACCCTATCAGCGTTCCGGAAAGACCACTCCCTCCGCGACTCCCTCGTCAGGTCCACACCCCCCACCAACCCAACCTCCATTCACGGCACCTTCCCCTGCAACAGCAAAAAATGCAAAACTTGCGCCCACACCTCCCCCCTCACCTCCCTCTAAGGCCCCAAGGGATCCTTCCATATCCGTCACAAATTCACCTGCACCTCCACACACATCATTTACTGCGTTCGCTGCACCCGATGTGGCCTCCTCTACATTGGGGCCACAAGCCCCCTACTTGCAGAATGTTTCAGAGAACACCTCTGGGACACCCGCACCAACCAAACAACCGCCCTGTGGCTGAACACTTTAACTCCCCCTCCCACTCCACCAAGGACATGCAGGTCCTTGGCCTCCTCCATCGCCAGACCATGGCAACGCAACGCCTGGAGGAAGAGTGCCTCATCTCCCGCATAGGAACCCAACCACAAGGGATAAATGCAGATTTCTCCAGCTTCCTCATTTCCCCTCCCCCCACCTAATCAGTCCCAACTCTCGGACTCAGCACCGCCTTCTTAACCTGCAATCTTCTTCCCGACCTCTCCGCCCCCACCCCCTCTCCGGCCTATCACCCTCACCTTAACCTCCTTCCACCTATCGCATTCCCAATGCCCCTGTCCCAAGTCCCCCCTCCCTACCTTTTATCTTAGCCTGCTTGGCACATTCTCCTCATTCCTGAAGGAGGGTTTATGCCCGAAACGCTGATTCTCCTGCTCCTTGGATGCTGCCTGACCTGCTGCGCTTTTCCAGCAACACATTTTTCAGTTCAAGAAGGTCTTTGACAAGGGGCCATGGTGTCAGAAGCAAGGTGCTAGCATAGATAGAAACTTGGCTATCTGGCAGAAAGCAGAGAGTAGGGATAAAGAGTCCTTCTCAGGATGGCAGCTGATGATGTGGTGTTTTGAGGCTTAGTGTTGGAACCACAACTTTTCATCTCACACATTAATGATCTAGGTGAAGGAACTGGGGGCATTCTGGCCCCCTGCCTTTTTCTTGGACCTGAGGTGTGATTACCTCCATGTAACTCTTTTCAATAACCCTCCCTCCGCTTCTCAAATGATCCGAAGTTTATCCAGCTCCAGTTCCCTAATGCAGTTTTCAAGGAGCTGAAGTTGGGTGTATTTCCCACAGGTGAAGTCAGCAGGGACACTACTGGTGACCCTTACTTCCCACATGCTGCAGGAGTAACATTTAACTGCCCTAACCTCCATTCCCACTATTCTAAATTCCAAAGAGACTATTGAAAGATAAAGAATTAAAAAAAGGTTACTTTGCCAATCCAGCGCACAGAACTCTTTTCTTTGTTAGAGGAGGTGGATGGGTGGGAGATACTACCTAAGTAGCGTTCCAACTGCCCAAATGTACTGTTTCACTTGCTCAGCAGTCCCATGTCCATTTCTGCTGAGCTTGCACTCCGCTTATACACCAGGTAAGTTTTTATACTTTAAATTTACCTTCCCATCAGTCCCCTGGTCCTCACTGTTGCTCCTCCCACTGTAACTGCCCCCGAAGAAATGGTGTTGTGGTTTCTTCTGCACCCATCTCTGCATTTGTTTTGAGGGCTAGCCAATTTAGCTTTTAGATTCAAGGCATGGCAAACAGTTAAAACATGTTTACACTATACTCTCCACCACAAGGTGACCAGCATTCCATTTTTAGAACAATCTCTTCTGGGCTAAGTGAGCAACAAAATAAATTACATGTGAAGAAAATTAATGAAGAGCATGCCCTTTCCTCTTCTTCGATGACTCTGCAAAATCACTGCCTTAACGATAGTTGGGACAAAATAGAAACAATAGCAGCTGTAAATCGTTCAGGTCAGACACTCAGTCTTTTTCACTCTTATCAATAAATGTTATGGCAGTGAAACAAGTTTATTTTCCAGCAGTGGTCTCAGCTTATTTCCCACTCCAATATTTTATAGGTTATTTTTTTCTATCCTTATTATTTTTTCCATCTTTGTTTATCTCTAACTCCAACACCATTTACATTTTTCAGAAGGTCTTTTCCTTTTGTCACGTCTTTCTTTTGTAAGTATTTTAATATATGCACTAATTCATAGACGGAGATAAAGGATTTTAAGCTGTAACCATTTAATATCCTTGAAAAAGAGCAAGGTGAAATCAAACAGATACTGGGCAGCGGTAGTTTTCAGAATCATGCAGAGAAAAGGGTGCCTAACTCAAGCTGAGAAGGATAGGCAGAGATGTTATGGACTGTGAAGGAATGGCAGAGTTTAGGAGCGTTAAGGTGAGTCTGAAAGTGGTCAGACAGAGGATCAAGTTTGAATCTTTTGGTATCAACTGAGTGGAAGCAGTTGGTATGAGAAAAGTTCATAGTAGTGGGAGGCCAGACCCACATGCGGCATCTGGAGTGTGTTACCTTTGAGGACTGATATTTATTAATACTGTTGAGTAATAGGCAAAGGGAGCACATGGTGCTATTGCATCATGGTTTGAATCAGCTTGGATATGGGAGTATGCAAAATCAGGAGTGAGATAATTGCACTCAATCATGAGCCATGAAAACATTCTATTTGTGTATCTCGATCAGGTTGGAAATGTGCTTATTGAGCTTGCAGGTTTATTTTCAAAAGTTTCGTCACCATACTAGGTAACATCATCAGTGAGCCTTCTGTGAAGTGCTGGTGTTCTGTTCCGCTTTCTATTTATGTCTCTTGGTCTGTTAAGGTGGGGGATATCATTTACGGTTCTTTTTCTCAAAGGTTGGTAAATGGGGACCAAATCAATGTGTTTATTGATGGAGTTCCAGTTTGAATGCCAGGCCTCTATAAATTCCCATGCATGTCTCTGTTTAGCCTGTCCTAGGATGGATGTGACCCAGTCAAAGTGGTGTCCGTCGCCTTCTGCATCTAAGGATATGAGAGATAGTGGATCATGTCTTTTGGTGGCTAGTTGGTGCTCGTGTATCCTGATGGCTAGTTTTGTGCCTGTCTGTCCAATATAGTGTTTGTTATCATCCTTGCATGGTATTTTGTAAATGACATTCATTTTGCTGGTTGTTGGGTAAAAAAACGAAAGTCATTTGCAAAATAACATGCAAGGACTGTAACAAACACTATAATCAGACAGACAGGCAGAAACCTAGCCACCAGGACACACAAACACCAATTAGCCACCAAAAGATGTGACCCACTATCACTAGTATCCTTACGTATAGACAAAGGACACAACTTCAACTGGAACAACATAATCATCCTCTGGCAGGCTAAAAGAGACGCGCATGGGAATTCCTGGAGGCTTGGCATTCAAACTGCAACTCCATCAATAAACACATCGAATTGGACCCCATTTACCAATCTCTGCGAGAAAGAACTGGAAACGACATCACCCACTTTAACAGACCAAGATACATAAATAGAAAGCGGAACTGATGCCAGTGCTTCACCGGAGGCTCATTAATGATGTTAACTAGCATGGTGACAAAACATCTAAAAACAAACCTGCCAGCTTAATGAACAAGCTTACAACCTGAACCTCAACCTGAACTATAAATCTTCTCAAAAATTGCAATGTCTCTCTGTTTTACTTCCTTCCTGTTCCCCCTGCCCTGTGCTGTGTAAGGTGAAAGTGTCAGCAAGGGTTAATGCTGTGGAGTACCTTAAGCACCAACTACTATGAAAAGTTTGGTAGTGGAAAAGCTAAGGACCACAACGGAATAAGACCTATAATTCACTCATGAAAATATCAAGAACCAGAGAAAACAAATTTTAAGGAATTGGCAAAAAGAAGCAAGGCAACATGAGAACAACATTTTCATGTAATGAGTGGTTGAGGTCACTCAACTACCGTGGCAGTGTGGTGAAGACAGATTCAATTGAGGCATCATCTTTCTTTTAATCTCTTTCATTATTCAGGAAGATCTGGATTTGTTTGTTTTATATATCCCACTCCTGACAATATACCACGATTAAAATTGCCTCTTCTTTAAAATTTTGATCATTGTTCAGTTAGATTTGCCTGCACATTTTTAATACCAAATTATCTGGCATAGATGTATTCTTAATCCAATGAAGTTGACTCTGCAACAATTAATGATTTATAATTCTCAATTGTTATATGTTCTTTTTCTCTATTGTTTCTTTGTTCCAACCAAATAGAGTCTGTCCGTAACCATTCTGGGACCTCCACTCTCCAGTATCTCAATGCTTTCCTTAATCAATACTATAAAACCATAAGACAATAAGACATAGGAGCAGAAATTAGGCCATTCGGCCCATAGTGTTTGCACCAATACTGCCAATTATGCTCCTTCCCTGTTGGTCCTGAAAATCTTGTATCCAGAAATAATTATGTTTCATTATACGCATCTGTCCTTCTTTGAACAAGGTTTCTGTTATTGTTACAATGTCTAGGTCCCAAGTACTCCACCTGTAACTTACTGATGTTATTTACTGCCCATTCATACACATGCACAGTAATCCTAACTAAGACTTTATTGCAATCCCTCTTAATTTGATCCTAACTAAACTTTATTATTCCCTACTTTCGGGTTATCTGTATTTCCCAACCTTCTGTGCATCTTGGCAGACCTCTCAATCATTACTTCCTAGTCCCCACACCAAGTTAGTTTAAATTCTCCACAATAGCACTAGCAAATATCTCACAAG
Source organism: Hemiscyllium ocellatum (assembly GCF_020745735.1). Lineage (NCBI taxonomy): Eukaryota > Metazoa > Chordata > Chondrichthyes > Orectolobiformes > Hemiscylliidae > Hemiscyllium > Hemiscyllium ocellatum. The sequence continues at coordinate 61,465,161 of NC_083406.1, read as the reverse complement.
GAAACTGGCCTTTATAGTTTTAAATTCCATATAATGGGTGCCAATGTTGCTGGAAACTGAAGCCCTCTCTCTTGCCTTGTTCCTGCAACTACACTTTCATTGCCACTGTCATCTTTCTTCTATGGTTGTGTTTGGTGATGAGTATACAATCAAGAGTAATCCAATGATTACTACCTTTGACATTAACATTACTCTCCAAACTCTGTAGGAACACATCCTTTTTCTCTATGTAATTAATATTAACTGTGGACCATGACCACTGGTTGTTCAGTGAAAGGTAACTTGATTCAGGGTTAAAGTTTTAACTACTTAGCCAGTAATAAGCAAAGCTACTAAAGCATGTCAGAGCTAACAAACAATGCATCCAGCTTGTCAAAGTTAGTAGTGAGAAGCCACGCTATCAAATGCCATGTGAGAGGAACAGACAATGCCTACAAAAACTATATCAAAAGTCACACAACACCAGGTTATAGTCCAACAGGTTTATTAGAAATCACAAGTTTTCAGAGTGATGCCCCTCTGTCAGGGGCAGATGAAGGGACAGCACTCCAAAAGCTTGTGATCTCACAAATCTGTTGGACTATAACCTGCTGCTGTGGATTTTTGACCTTGACCGCCCCAGTCCAATACCAGCACATCCACTACGAAGACTATGTGAGATAAAGATATTATGGGACACAAGGACATTGAAGTATGGGAATTATAATATGCATGCTGTAATCTGGTTAAAGTATGAAAGTGTTCTGCAACTCAGCAGGGTGAAGGTGAGTTATGACACCCCATCCTCCCCCAATAGTAAAACTTCTCTGCATAAGAGCAATTGAAATAAAAGACATTACCTGTTTTCCTGGACTCCTCCCTCAATTTGTCATTTCACCTGTCAAAATCTATCTCCTCTCAGGATGTTCTGCAGATACTCACTGGCATCCTTGGCCCTGACATGAGGATGGCAATATTGCATCTGGAATTGTGTCTGCAGAAAGATCTTCCTGTACTCGTAAATATTTTATGCACAAACACTATCAATCTTCCACTCTTTCTTCATGTGCCTGTGTAAGCTAAGCCAGCCATAGTGTTTGACTTTAGCTTAGCTTGGCTCTGGCAGCACTTTCAAGATAAATCATCCAAATCAGCTCTACTCAGAACTAAATGCTGGTTGGAAGTGAGATGCAATTAGGGGTTCTCAGCACTACCTACTTGGTCCTCTTGACTACGTGGCAGTCCCCCACTCCTCTCCTTGCATATCTTTAAGTTGCAGGGTACCCTTAACTGCCCTCTAAAATGACATAGCAAGTCACTGAGTTCAAAGGTTGCTGGTCTTGTCAGCAATGCCTATATACCATGAAAGAAGAAATAGAAAACGCATATATAAAATGTTACCCGATATTTTGCAGACGTGCCTCAGCAGCTGCTGCTCATGTTCCAAAATTTGGTACTTGAACTGCTGCAGCTGATTATACTTACTGCACATGTGGCTATCCAAGTCAATCAAAGTATTCTTTGGAGCAGAGAAGATTGAGGGGAGCCTAAGAAAAGTGTATAAGATTATGTGAGGCATGAACAGGGTGATTAGAAACCAAGCTGTTTCCCTGAATTGAAAGGTCATTAACAGAGGCATAATCTTAAGGTGAAAGACAGGAAATATAAGGGGATTTGAGAAAAATAATCATTTCATTCAGAGGGTGGTGGGGATCTGGAATATATGGCCTGATGGTACTGAGGCAGGTAAACACATAATGTTTAAAAAGTACTTGGATGAGCACTTGAAATGTCATAGCATTCAAGGCTTAGTGCTGGAAGGCAGGACAAATGTAGATTTAGTGTAGCTTTAGTGGTATAGACTTGATTGGCTGAAGGGCCTCTTCTCTGTGATTACTATGTTTGAGGATTCGCAGTCCAAAGGTCCATCTTGCCCTCTATCTATAATTAGAACATGAAATTTTTTACTCAAAACAAGAGAGACCCATCGGCTACTCAGCAATCAGCTGCTTCTCTCTTGCTCATGTGATATTATTTTATAGACAGCTTAACTGAAATGCTTTACTTAACTGTTAATATCCAAAAATATTCAATTTTAATTTATTGAAAACTTCAAAAGTATTTAATGTTACTATTCCTTTGTTATTAACTTTAAAACCTAATAGAAAACTCATTCTACATCAGTCCTTGTCCTATGATATAATTTCACTTCAAAAATAGCTCAGTCCCATAGAATTCCCCCAGTTCTGGTACCACTCATTATAAATTTCTGCTCTCTGCCCTTAATACTCATTTATTTTAAATGTCTGATAGTTTTTATTTTCAATTTTCCAGCTCCCATTTTAATTCAATGACCTAATTTAGAGAGGAAGAAAAACTTACTGACTAACCGATTACTTCCCCACTTTCCTCTGACACTGCACTTTTTTCCAAGGCTTGATCGGTTTCTTATTGACTCTGGTGGCTGCTTTTAGCTGTGGGACTTTGACACTGTTCTCCTTCAGAATCTTCCACTGACACTCCATAGATGCTTTTAATTGTGGATCCCTAATATTGTTGTGTCTCTGTCTTCCACTGACTCCATGCCATTATCTTTAACTGTGAATCTCTGATACTGCTCTCTTGCAGGCTCTCTGTTATTGCCATAGGTGTTCCGCAATATAGTGTTCTAGCCCAGCCATTATCAGTGGCTTCATCAGTGATCTTTCCGTGAACATCAAGTCAAAAACGAGAATGTTTGCTGGTGATTGTACAGTATTGAGGTCCACTCCCAAGCCTCAGATACTGAAGCAGTCTGTGCTCAAGGATAGTAAATCCTCAACAACACTCAGTTGATGACTGATAAGTGGCAAGCAACATTCATGCCATACAATTGCCAAGCAACTATTATCTCCAACAAGAGAAAATTATTAACCATTTATTTTTGATGTTCAGTACCATTACTAACGACGTTGGAGCTGGTTGGTGGGGGAGTGAAGAGAAATTACGTGGGGGATCTCATGGAGGTATGGAACTGAGAGTGGAAATGGGGTTGGAATGCATGGGAGGGGTGCAATGAGGAATGGAATGACATAGAAAGAAGGGGTGGGTTGAGGATTCTATGAGAAGGATAAGGGAATGGGATAGAAATGGCATGAAAATAATGAGGTGCCATGGAACTGAGAAGTTTTTTTTAAAAAAGTTATGTTACAGTAAAGGTAATCATTCCATCACGAACGTTTTGTATGTCTCTGCTAGTATATGACTAATTCAGGTTATATTCTAATAAACCAGTCTCCTGGTAAGGTTCCCAATTTATGATGGCTTTGTATAGAATAACTTAAATTTTCAAGCTCCCAGGTGATGTGGGATGAAGTAGCTTCCCTCCTTTATTAAGAATAATTTGAAAAGAATCCCTTCCATTGTGGATTCCATTCTTCTAAAAAAAAATGAATTAATTCTTTAAAATGTAACCAGACTTTCTTGAGTTCATGCAAGAGTAAGTTTTTCAGTTCCTAAACATGATAAAAACTAATAATACACAAACATACTCACATACTAGAAGTGATAGGCAGGTCCAAAAGTTTAAAAAAGATAATTGCCTGAGTTTTGTGAAGAGTAGATGATTGGATGTTGCGTCTATTATGTTCAGAACTACTGGCAAATTTAGTCTTAGTAGCTTGAGCAATTGATTTCAAGATTCTTGACTTTACAGGTTAGCTGAAATTCTTTTGTTGTTTCTTTTCAACAGAGACAGCCTTGCAGCACTCAGAGCAATATTCAATCTTTTCATTTTTACCTGCAGCTCTGGAATATTTGATAGTTCTTTTTAGGCTGTGAACTTTACGGCACCCTATTTAATTAACATACACAGTCTAAGGATTTCAGTTGGATTTTAAACCCTGTTTTTTATAAGCTTACTGAAATATAACACATAGGAGATGTTTTCCTGCATACAGGAGGTAATTAAATTGCTTTGTACTTTGTCTTTTCGAAGTCTTACTCTTTGAGCCTTCTTCAGTACCCTACGGCGAGTGATATTTCAGGGATTCACACAGACAGTCATTTGTTAATGGAGCCTTCTATTCCTCAAAGTAATGTCATGAGTCAGGCTTGCCTGGCAGACTTTGTTTATAACAAGAACATGTAATAGTTCACTTTGTCTGTTACATAATTCAAGGTTCTGCTAATCACCCATCATAATTTAGTTTCATAGATCTCCTTTTCTTCCTTAACTTCTATGATACTATAAACTTTGCAACTTTAGTAAATGTTCATTGATTGAAAGAATCAGCAATGATTTCTTCTGAAATAAACTGTTTCTTGAGATGAAAGGGGCAAGGAGAAATCTGTTATAAAAGCAATAAATGAATTAACCATCTCTGGAAAGAAGCAACATAAACAAACTGTTTCCTGGGAAACAGCTTGATAACCTGCTGCCTGGTAACAAATGGACAATTAAGGTTGCATGCAGAAGGAATATTCTGAAGTAAATGGGAGAACTGCAGGAAAAGTGATGTTTAAGTAGTCAGGTAACCCCAAATGTAACAAGGAACAGAGGGGCTACTTCTGATAAGAAGGCAAGCTACAAGCCTGGGGTCTCCAACAGTATAATCAATGTTGAGATGAAAGAATCTATTGAATCATCAATAATGCCACACGCCAACCTTGAAACGGAGAAAATTGTCTAAGAATCCAATATGGAACAACTCAATAGTAGAACATCAAAGATAAACATTGCAAAAAGATCGAACTCTGGACACTTCTGGAGACAAACATCATTAGTGGAATCATGGTCAGATTCTATCAATAATTGGCTAATACCAGGTTGCGTTGTGAGGCTTAACTTGCTTGCTTGAGGGGTCTTATTTCAGTTGCTTCATACAATAAAGTTTAAATCATTATTTAAATATTTGATTGTGAGATTTTTAAAAAAGTAGCCGAATTAAAGGTTACTCATGGTGATTTACCCATTATACTTTCTTTACTTTTTTTTGATAATCTCATTCAAATTCCTTTTTTGTCACTCTCCTTCACTGACCTTAACATTTTCTTTAGTTTCAATTTCACTTTTATGTCTTCATTCTCCTGTGGTATTTATTATTGACTTGTTTTTTTTTCCCCTGAAATCTAATGCCAGTTTTAAAAATTATTTCCCATAACCATTTGATCAGTTTATAACTCTTTTTCTTCTAACTTTCCTTCCCCAGTCCCTTCAAAATCAGTACTTTTTAATCTTGTTTTTGCTCTTTACCTTTATCTTACATTCTATTATGTTTTGAGAGCTACTGTTTAAAAGGTTCCCAACGTTTATTCCTTTTATCTGCACTGGTTCACTACACATCATTGAAATCAACAGTAATTTATTTCTATATGAATAATGAATAATCACTTTTGATTTGACACAACTCCACAAGAGTACTTGCTGTTTCATTTTTCAAGTATTTGGTACTGTACCACCAAAATCTAGTGAGGTTGAAATTTACTTTTTCTACTTTAATTTGTTGATGCTTAAAAATAAAGTCATAATTAATTAGAAAGTGCTATTATTCAATAGCTGTTTAACATTTGGTGATCTGAAGTAAGCACAAATAAACATGACCATATTACAATATTAATTATCAAAAGAATGGTGTGCATTTAAATTGTGGTAGAGCTTCATACATTCCACAAATCCTGCCCGGGACAATTATATGAGGTCATCATTTGGGGCGGCACAGTGGCTAGCACTGCTGCCTCACAGCACCAAGGACCCATGTTCGATTCCAGTCTCAGGTGACTGCCTATGTGGAAGTTGCACATTCTCCCCGTGTCTGCTTGAGTTTCCTCCCGGTGCTCTGGTTTCCTCCCACAGTCCAAAGATGTGCAGGTTACATGAATTGGCCATGCTAAATTGCCCATAGTACTAGGTGCATTAGTCAGAGGGAAATGGATCTGGGTGGGCTACTCTGCAGAGGGTCGGTGTGGACTGGTTGGGCCAAAGGGCCTGTTTCCACATTTTAGGGAATCTAATCTAATCTAAAATCTAAAGCAGGAGCAAATTCCTGCAGACGCTGGAATCTGAACTGAAAACAAAGACTCAAAATGTGAGTTTGCTTTCTCTCCATGGACACTGCCTGACCTGCTGTGATATCCTGCATTTTTTGTTTGCATCATTATAAAGGTTATGTCAAAGGATTAATTACATCTATATAAATATGTAATTAATTAACTAAGTTGCAGAAGTAACTAGCCAGCAAAGCTCAAACTGGATGTCAATCTATGTTCCAAAAAAATACAGACGATAAAAAAAGGATAGACACGTGTAAGAGTAACATTTTTAACTTACCCGTTCCAATGTGATTTCTTCAAATTCATATTCTATTTCTGTCCCATTAACCTAAATGTCAAGAACAAAAGAAACCCATTTGAGAAATCAGTTTAAAATGAAAACAGGAATATTTTGTACAAAACCAGTCTGCATTTATATCAGCCACAGCATTGAGAAATTGAAATCAACCAATGTCTGAGACATATATTCAAAAGTACACACTCTTCTGAAGAACTGCCTTACACAAATAATTACACACATATCTTTCATGTGTTTTGGCAGCAGCTATTCATACCTCAAGTAAAATACTACACATATGGGATAAAGTTGAAAGTTTTTGTAATAGTCTAAATAAAATATTGTTGGCTGTTATCGCTGGTGGTAATCCAGAATCTGATGAATGAGTAGTTTAAAATTGGCATAAGCATAAAAAGACAGCCCACTTGTTTACTATTATCACATTAGCAAAAAAAGAAAATCTGTACTACTGGTATGGTTCCAGCATGTACATTGTCATAAGAACATAAGAAACAAGAGCAGGAGTAGGCCACCTGGCCTATTTTACCTGCTCTGCCATTCAATATGATCATGGCTGGTCTTTTCGTGGATTCATTTCCACTTACCTGCCCGCTCACCACTACCCTTGATTCCTTTACTATTCAAAAATCTATTTATTCTACTTTAAAAACATTCAATGAGGTCACCTCAACTGCTTCACTGGACAGGGAATTCCACAGATTCACAACCTTTTTGGTGAAGACGTTCTTCCTCATGTCAATCCGAAATCTGCTCCCCCTTATATTTAAGCTATGTCACTAATTCTGGTTTCACCCATCAGTGGAAACAACCTCTCTGCTTCTATTTTATTTATTCCCTTCAAATTTTATATGTTTCTGTAAGATTCCCCCTCAGTCTTCTAAATTCTAATAAGTATAGTCCCATCTATTCAATCTCTTCTCATAAGCCAACTCTATCAATTCCGGAACTAACCTGGTGATCTTCCTCTGCACCCCCCCTGCAGTGCCAGTACATCCTTTCTCAAGTACGGAGACAAAAACTGTACACAGTACTACAGGTGTGACCTCATTAGCACCCTATACAGATGCAGCATAATCTCCTGTCTTTAAGCTCCATCCCTCTAGCAATGAAGGACAATATTCAATTTGCCTTCTTAATTACCTGCTGCATAGTAGAAAGTGAGGACGGCAGATGCTGGAGATCAGTCAAAAGTGTGGTGCTGAAAAAGCACAGCAAGTCAGGCAGCAGCCAAGGAGCAGGAGAATCTATGTTTCAGGAATAAGCCCTTCATCAGGAATCAGGCTTATGGACCTGGAGGCTGACAGACAAATGGGAGTGAGGTGGGGATGGGTGAAGGTAGATGAGAATGCAATAGGTAGATGAAGGTGAGGGAGAAGGTTATAGGTTGGAGAGGGGTTGGAGTGAATAGATGGGAAAGATAATGGACAGATCAGGAGGTCGGTGCCAAGATTGAAGCTTGGGACTGGGATAATGTTGGGGGAGGGGAAATGAGAAAACTGTTGAAATCCACATTGATCCCATGTGGTTGCAAGGTCCCAAGGCAGAATATGAGGCATTCTTCCTCCAGTCGTCGGGTGGTAAGAGTTTGGCGATGGAGGCGGCCTGGGACCTGCATGTCCTTGGAAGGAGGGGGAGTTGAAGTGTTCAGCCACGGGGCAGTGGGGTTGGTTGGTGCGGATCCCAGAGATGTTCTCTGAAACAATCCAGAAGTAGTTCCTCCGCTACATCAATGACTGTATCGGCACTACCTTGTGCTCCCACAAGGAGTTTGAACAGTTCATCAACGTCAATACCTTTCACCCCGAGCTCAAATTCACCTGCACCATCTCGGACACCTCCTTCCTCTTCCTGGACCACTCCATCTCCATACAAGACATCTACTACAAGCCCACCAACTCCCACAGCTACCTAGACTACACTACACCTCCTCCCACTCTACGTCCTGTCAAAATGCCAGCCCTCATTCCCAAATCCGTCCCCTCCATCGCAATTGTTCCCAGGATGACTAATTCCATCTCAGAAAATCCTAGAGGGCTTCCTTCTTCCAAGACCACAATTTCCCTTCCTACGTGGTCGACAATGCCCTCCAGCATATCTCCTCCACCTCCTGCACCCTTGAACCCCATCCGTCCCAACGCAACAAGGACAGAACCCCCTTGGTCCTCACCTTCCACCCCACCAACCTCCACATACATCACATCATCCTCTGCCACTTCTGCAACCTAATAACGGAACCCTCCACCAGAGACATATTTCTCTCCCACCCCTATCAGCGTTCTGGAGAGACCATTCCCTCCACAACTCATTTGTCAGGTCCACGCCCTCTACTAGCCCACACCCCACTCCAGACACCTTCCCCTGCCACCACAGGAAATGCAAAACCTGCGCCCACACCACGCCCCTCACCTCCATCCAAGGCCCTAAATGATACTTCCACACCTGACAGAAATTTATCTGCACCTCCAACAATGTCATCTACTGTATCCGTTGCACCCAAAGTGGTCTCCCCTACATTGGGAAGGCAGGACAGCTACCTGCAGATCATTTCAGAGAATGTCTCTGGGGCACCCGCACCCACCAACCCCACCGCCCTGTGGCTAAACACTTCAACTCCCCCTCCCACTCCATCAAGGGCATGCAGGTCTTCGCCTCCCCCATTGCCAAACCCTTACCACCTGATATCTGGAGGAAGAACACCTCATATTCCATCTTGGGACCCTGCAACCACATGGAATCAATGTGATTTCAACACTTTCCTCTTTTCTCCTCTACCCACATCATTCCAGTCCCAGGCCTCCAACCCAAAACCACCCTCCTGACCTGTTCATCACCTTTCCCATCTATCCACTCTACCTACCTCTCCGACCTATCACTTTCTCCCTCACTTTCATCTTCCTATTGCATTTTCAGCTACCTTCCCCATAAACCTACACCCTCCCATTTATCTCCTGGCCTACAAGCCTCATTACTGATGCAGGGCATATGCCCGAAATGTTGATTCAGCTCCTCGGATGCTGCCTGACCTGCTGTGCTTTTCCAGCATCACACTCTCAACACTAATTACCTGCTGCGCCTGCAAACCAGCTTTTTACAATTCATGCACAATGATATCCATGTCCCTCTGCACAACAGCATGCTGCAAGTTTTAACCATTTAAATATTAGTCCATTTTGCTATTAATCCTACACAATTCATTGACCTCACATTGACCTACATTGTATTTCATCTGCCAGACCCTTGCCCACTCACCTAACCTACCTAAATCCCTCCACAGACTTTCTCTACACCTCTGCACACTTTTCTCTACCACTTATCTTAGTCTCACCTGTGAACTTTGATACACTACACTTCGTCCCCAACTCTAAATCATCTATGTATATGGCAAACAATTGTGGTGCAAACACTGATCCCTGAGGGACACCACTAGCCACTAATCGTCAACCAGAAATACACCCATTTATCCCCACTTTTTGCTGTTAGTTAATGAATCCTTTACCCATGCTAATACATCATCCACACCACCATGCACATTTATCTTATGCAGCAGCCTTTTGTCTGGCACCTTGTCGAGTGCCTTCTGGAAATTCAGATATGTCACATCATCGGTTTCTCGATATCCACCACGGTCTTAATATCCTCAAAGAATTTCAGTCAGTTTATTAAACATAACCTTCCTTTCATGATCCCATGCTGATTCTGTCCAGTGGGACAATTTCTATCCAAATGTCTCACTATTTCTTCCTTGATAATAGATTCAACCATTTTGCCCACTACAGAAGTTAAGCTAATGGGCCAATAATTATCCACCTTTTGTCTACTTCTTTTTAAAGAGTGATGTTGCATTTGCTGTTTTCCAAACTGCTTGAACTGCCTCTGAGTTTTGATAAATTACCAGAACCACATTTACTATTTCCTCCGCCATTTCTTTTATACCGGGGACGCATTCCATCAGGGTCAGAAACCTTCTTGTCGTCAATTATTGGCATGTTATTTGTGTCTTCCACTGTGAAGTCTGACATAAAATACCTGTTTAACACCTCCGCCTTTCCTTATTTCCCATTATTAAATCCCCCTTCTCATCCTCTAAAGGACCTTAGCTTCTCTTTTTTGTTTTATATATTTGCTATCTGTTTTTATATTCTGAGCTAGTTTATTGTCATAATTCTTGTCTTTATAGCTTTTTTGGCATTCTGTTGGTCTCTAAAGATTTCCCAATCTTTTAGTTTCCCACTAATCTCCGTCACTTTGTTTAAATTTGATGCCCTCTTTTATTTTCTTAGTTATTCATGGCTGATTATCCCTTTGCTGAAAATGTGTTGCTGGAAAAGCGCAGCAGGTCAGGCAGCATCCAAGGAACAGGAGATTCGATGTTTCGGGCATAAGCCCTTCTTCAGGAATGGGCTTCTTCAAGGAAGGCATCCTTGCAAGAGGATTCGCAGTAAGTTAAAATCTTCGAGGAGAAAGTGAGGTCTGCAGATGCTGGAGATCAGAGCTAAAAATGTGTTGCTGGAAAAGCGCAGCAGGTCAGGCAGCATCCAAGGAACAGGACATTCGACGTTTCGGACATAAGCCCTTATTCAGGAATGATCTCCAGCATCTGCAGACCTCACTTTCTCCTCCTGATTATCCCTTTTCCTACATATCTTCCTTTTCACTAGTACATACTTTTGCCGAGCAAGGTGAAAAATCGCTTTGAAATTCCTCCACTGTTCCTCAATTATCCCTCCACATAATCTTTGCTTCCAGTCTACTTTAATCAACTCCTCCCTCGTCCCATTGTAATCTCCTTTGTTTAAGCATAAGACACTGGTAATGGATTTTACCTTCTCACCTTCTCTCTGTATTTTAAATTCAGCCATACTGTGATTGCTTCTTCCAAGAGGAGTCACATATGATTTGTTTTTAATTTTAACATGGATATTTACACTGCTTCATCATAAAGTTGTTGGAAAGTATTTCTTAGCCTGTTTTCCTCAAGTCAGTGATTTTTTTAATCACATTCAAAGAGAAATAATCAAACTAGAATAAGTGCATTGCAAACAAAAGAAACATAATAAAACATTACTTCTCTTGTAATTTAACAATTACATATTATTTATTATTTTCTACCACATGGGAATCTGATTGTATATGTTCATTGGGAGGAGTTGAGTTAATACAAGTTAAAAAAAGGCTTAGACTTGTATTCAACGTAAACAAAAACAATATGCGACATGCTCTCGGGATAAGAAGATAAGAATCTAAGAAATGGGAACAGCACTAGGACATGCAATCAATTGAGCTTGCTCCACTTGGCACGATCCCCATGGAGATTGATAGCTTTTAAAAAGAAAGAGATAACCACAAAGCCTGCAAAAAGAACACAACAGATGAGAGTCTTCACTTTTAAACTATTTTACTATAGCAAACTATCCAAAATCGATATAATTCAAGCATTAATTAAAAGGTGAAGGAAATAAAAAAAAGAAAGATTTCACTGTAAGTAGTTGATATAAAAAGATATAACAAACCTCACATAATGTTTTTATTCAAATGAAGAAGCATGTAAAGTGTCTTTCTAACTCAGCATCCACTACGCAGAGTCTCTTAATTCGCATGCAATCATTTCAGCCTTATGTTCAACAGCAGCTGCATTCTAGCTGAAACCTACACTTACTACCAACAGGGAGCACGTCAATGAACACTCTCTCACTTTGGTTACACTGTCCTGATGGCAGCGAATTTCCAGAGACTCCCTTCTCAGGCCCTTTTAAACTGGTTGGTTCTGATAATACTAAAATGGTAGCAATTATTCTTGTTCAATAAACAGTCCCTTGACTTGCCAGCTTCAGCACTCTTCCCTTTCCAATTTGATAGCAAACACAGTAGCATAAGGTTAGGTTAGAGGATGATTGTTTATCTCTTGCCTGCTATCTAAAATGCAATATTGCTACTCTGCAGCAATTCAACATTCCAAATAGTATTAATTTACTCAAAGGAAGTCCCATCTCAAGGTGCTGTTGGTTGATCTGATTCATGCACTGAAATGGGATAGGTGAATGTGTTGGCGGAGAGGGAATGATGGACTGAGAGTAGTGCGGATCTTGCAGCTGTTCCTGAGATTACAGGCTTATTTCTGGATTTACTTCTAGTTTTTTTTATAATTACTACATTTCAGTAGTATAAGCTATTTTAGAACATAGAACATAGAACATAGAAAAATACAGCGCAGTACAGGCCCTTCGGCCCTCGATGTTGCGCCGATCAAAGCCTACCTAACTTACACTAGCCCAATAACCTCCATATGCTTATCCAATGCCCGCTTAAATGACCATAAAGAGGGAGAGTCCACCACTGCTACTGGCAGGGCATTCCATGAACTCACAACCCGCTGAGTAAAGATTTTGAGGGGAAAAAAGTGTTTTTTTTCAAACTGAATTGTGTTAAAGGAATTTTTGGAAAGGCCTACATCTATCTTACTTGTAGATTTCTTATATTTCAGTCGAATCAGATTTTTATTTTGATTCAATCTTGGTTCTTTTATTATCAAAAAACCTTCAAAACACAAAACACAAAACAAAGAAAAAAATGCCTGACTTTTTTTTCCAAACAGAGTTCTCTTAATGAACCTTTTGGAGAGGCGTATAGGTGGACGGCTCAGTTTTTTCTTTCAAAATTATATGCGTAGAAAGGAGATTTTTTTGGAAATCACATAATTATATTTATTATTAAAGAGATTTTTTTAGAGTAGTGGAGGACAGTATTTCATTAAACATTAAAAGAGGTTTCTTTTAATCCCAAAGGAAAGTTTTTTTTCTAAAATTATACGGCTGAAGCAAAATTCTGTTAATATCACAAAGGAAAGTTTTTTGAAACAGAGTTGTGTTTATGGAGCTTTTGGAGAGGCCTACATGTAGACAGCTCTGGAGTGAGATTTTTTATGTCATAAGATTGAAAACTGTCTGCTGGACCACTTGAGGAGTCTTTTTTTAAATTTGATTATTCAGTTAAGTGGTTAATTTTGTTTAATATTATTTTTGTTAATATGCTTGATTTTTGTTTGCATGCTGAATATTATTTTTTGGGTAAGAAATGGTAGCTTGTTTTATATATTAGGTATTTTTATATATTTATATTTTATATATTAATGTCATTGAGGACGTACCAGAGATGCAGAGTTAGATGACTAGTAGATTTACAGAAGTGATTACACAGCAGGATCGTTCAGATAGATGGGTGACTGTTAAGACAAAAAAGGTATTTCAGAGCTTTCTGTGGCTGTTCCTGTCTCAAATAGATATTCAGTTTTGAGTATTATTGAAAGGAATCGTCTCTCAAAGGAAAAAACAATAGGCAGTCAGATCTTAGGAACGAAAAAAATGAATCCTATGTTAGAAGGGTTTTGACAAAATTTAAAAGAATAATTGTTATAGGAGACTCTCCTGCGAAGGACTCTCCTGTGAAGAACAAAACAGGAGTTCTGCAGCAATAACTATGGGTCTAGGATAGTGTTTTGCCTTACTGCTGCAAGGATTAAGGACATCTCAAAACATTTGAAATATATTGTTAAAGGGAAGAGTAAGAAACTGGAAGTTATGATACACATTGGTAGAACTGGCAAGGAAAACATTAAGGCTTTACAGAGTGAATATAAAAGGTTAGGTAGAAGATTAAAAACCAGTACATCAAAAGTAGTAATCTCTGGTTTACTCTGGTGCCGATCTCAAATGAGAGAAAGGATGGAAAGATAAAGTAAATAAATCAATGGCTGAAGAGGTGGTGTAATGTTCAGGGATTCATGTTCTTGGATCACTGGGATTTTTTTTTGAGCAAAAAAGAATGGGTTTCACCTGTCCTGGAAAGCGATCTAGTGGGAAGATTTGTTAATTCTATTAAGGGAGACTATAAATTATTAGAGAAGTAGGGTGGAGGGATCCTAAATGGCAGAGTAAATAGAAAGATAGATGAAGACAGTTTTGAATCTGAAAAGAACAAGTTAGTTCGAAAAGGCAGGCAAGAGAAAGTCAGAAAACCAAGTTACCCTGAAGAATTAAATTACGTTTATTTCAATGCAAGGGGTCATATAGATAAGGCTGGTGAACTCTGGACATGCTTGGGAACATGGGTTTTGGATGTTATTGCTATTACGGAAACTTGACTGAGGGATGGACAGGACTGGCAGCTCACTGTTCCAGGTTTCAGATGCCATGGGAAGGATAGAAAGTGAGGCAAAAAAGGAGGCGGTGTGGTATTTTTGATTAAAGAAAACACTAATACTGTAACAAGAGGAGATATTTCTGAAAGATTGTCCAATGAAAATATATGGGTTGAAATTAGAAACAAAAAGGAATGATCACCTTGATGGGATTGTATTATTGAACTCCCATTAGTCAGAGGGAAATTGAGGTGCAATATCCGATATATGTAAGAATAATAAGGTTTTAATAGTAGGTGGTTTAATTTTCCAAACATTAACTGGGACTACCATATGCTAAAAGTTTGGATGGTGAAGATGTGTTCAAGAAAATTTTCTTTAGCAATATGCAAATATTCTCACGAGAGAAGATACAAGTACTGACCTTTCTCTTGGGTAATAAGACAGGGCAACTGGCTGAAGTGATAGTAGGGTAATACTTTGGGTCTAGTAATCATAATTGGGAGAAAGTGAGGACTGCAGATGCTGGAGATCAGAGCTGAAAAATGTGTTGCTGGAAAAGCGCAGCAGGTCAGGCAGCATCCAAGGAGCAGGAGAATCGACGTTTCAGGCATAAGCCCTTCTTCAGGAATGAAGAGGGTGTGCCAAGCAGGCTAAGATAAAAGGTAGGGAGGAGGGACTTGGGGGAGGGGCATTGGGAATGCGATAGGTGGAAGGAGGTTAAGGTGAGGGTGATTGGCCAGAGAGTGGGTGGGGTTGGAGAGGTCGGGAAGAAGATTGCAAATCAAGAAGGCAGTGCTGAGTCTGAGGATTGGGACTGAGATAAGCTGGGGGGAGGGGAAATGAGAAAGCTGGAAAAATCTGCATTCGTCCCTTGTGGTTGGAGGGTTCCTAGGCGGGAGATGAGGCTCTGGAGTCCATGCAGGGTCAGTCGGTTCCTGCTGCGGTTTTCCAGCAACATATTTTTCAGCTCTAGTAATCATAATTCTCTAGGTCGTTCCTCTGCAACCTTGTGCTATAGAAAAATCGCAGTACCTGTTCAGTAGAAAGTTTGCATTATCCAAACAGTATCCACAATTCATCAATCACGTTACAGCCAAATTGCATTGACGAAATGTGTGTTATACCAGAACGACCTGTATTTATTTTAAAGTAGTTATGGAAAAGGATAAGCCTTCCATAAAATTAAATATTTTAGTTGGATTAAGGTAAATTTTAAGGATATGACACAAGACCTTTAAAAACTTGAATGGATTAACTGTTCATTGGTAAAGGGATATCTGATAAGTGGGAAACTTTCAAAAGTGTGACAACGCTAGTTCAGAGACATTATGTCCCTGTTAGAGTGAAAGGTAAGGCTGGCAGGATTAAAGAACAAAAGAATGAATAAAGAAATAAAGATTCTTGTCAAGAATAAAAAAGAATTGTCTACATTATAGATATAGACAGTTGGGTTCAAATGAATCTCTTGGACAGTATAAACAGCATTCAGGAAGAGAAAGAGAAGTTATGAGATAGCCTTAGCTATTAAGGTTATGGATAATCCAAAGAGATTATGCAAGAAGAGCAACCAGAGAGAGAGAGTAGGACTTTTTAAAGATCAAAGAGTCACCTTTGTAGAGTCATAGAGATGTACAGCAGAGGAACAGACCCTTCAGTCTAACATGTCCATGCCGACTACTTATTCTAAACTAATCTAGTCCTTTTTGCAACATTTTCTTCTAAACTATTCATAAACCAATCCAGATGCACCTGGAGTATTGTGCATAGTTCTAGTCTCCTTATTCGAGGAAGGATATGCTGGCTTTGGAGGCGGTGCAGAGGAGGTTCACCAGGTTGATTCTGGAGATGAGGGGGTTACCCTATGAGGAGAGGTTGAGGTGTCTGGGACTGTACTCACCAGAATTTAGAAGAATGTGGGGAGGATCTTATAGAAACATGTAAAACTATGAAAGGGATAGATAAGATAGAGGCAGGCAATTTACTTCCGCTGGTGGGTGAGACTAGGGCAAGGAGACATGGCCTCAAGATTAGGGAGAGTAGATTTAGGGCAGATTTTGGGAAGAACTGCTTTTCCCAGAGAGTAGTGAATCTATAGAATTCAAGGAGTAGAGGCAGCTCCATTAAATAGATTCAAGACACAGTTGAATGGGTTTTTGCATGGTACGGGAACTAAGGGTTATAGGAATAACACTGGTAGGAGCAGCTGAGACAATGGATGGATCAGCTCAGATCTTAATGAATGGCAGAGCAGGCTCGACAGGCCAAATGGCCTACTCCTGCTTCTATTACTATGATACTATGAAATGTTGCAATTCTATTAGTCTCCACCACTTCCTCTGGCAGCTTATTCCATTCACGCAGCACCATTTGTGTGAAAGAGTTGCCCCTTAAGTCCCTTTTAAATCTTTTCCCTCTCATCTTGAAACTATGCCCTCTGGCTTGGAATCCCCTCAACTCAGGGAAAGACCTTGTCTATTTACCTTATCCACGCCACTCATGATTTTATGAACCTCTATAAAGTCATTTCTCAACCTCTGAAGCTCTAGGGAAAATAGCACCAGCCTATTCAGCACCTCCATGTTGCTCAAACCCTCCAGCCCTGGCAACATCCTTGTAAATCTTTTCTGATACCTTTAAAGTTTCACAACATCCTTCAGATAAGATGGAGACCAGAATTGCACACAATATTCCAAAAGTGGCCTAACCAATGTCTTGTACAGCCACAACATGACCTCCCGACTATTGCACTCGAAGCTCTGACCAAAAAAATGAAAGCATTCCAAATGCCTTCTCCATTATCTTAACTACATGTAACTCCACTTTCAAGGAATTATGAACCTGCACTCCAAGGTCTCTTTGTTCAGCAACACTCCCCAGGATATTGTTTTTCAAGAGACAGGAGAAATAATAAATTAACATTTTGCATCACATATTTTACTGTGGAGAGACTAGAGAACTTGGGGAAATAAATATTGATGTTTTGAAAGTTCACATTACAAAAAACGGAAGTGCTAGACATCTTAGAAAATATAATAATGGAAGAATCTCCGAGACCTGATCTAGTGTATCACAGGATGTTGTGGAAAGTTAGGGAGGAAGTTGCAGGACTCCTTGCAGAAATATTTGTGTCATCTATAACTAAGGATGATGTGTCAGGTTACTGGAGGGTGGCTAATGTTGTGCCTTTGTTTAAGAAAGAATGTAAGGAGAAACCTGGGAATTATAGACCTGTAAGTCTGACTTCAATGGTGGGTAAGTTATCAGAAGTGATTCCGAAAGATAGAATTTACATGCATTTGATTAGGGGATAAACAGCATGGTTTTGTTCAAGGGAAATTGTGTCTCACAAACTTGACTGAATTTTTTGAGGAAGTAACCAAGGAGATTGATGAGGTAGAGCAGTAGACATTGTATACCTGGACATTAGTAAACTCTTTTGACATGGTTCCACATGGTAGACTAATTAGTAAAGTTCGATCATAAGGGATTCAGGGTGATACAAAATTAGCTTAATGGCAGGAGCTAGGGAATGATGATGGTGAGTTGTTTTTTTGGACTGAAGGCCTGTGACTGGTGGTGTTACACAGGGATCAGCGCTGGATCCACTTTTGTTAGTCATTTATATAAATGATTTAGATGAGAATATAGAAGGCATGATTAGTAAAGTTTGCAGATGACACCAAAATTGGTGGTATAGTGGACTGTGAAGAAGGTTATCTAAGATTACAAAGAGATCTTGATCAAATAGGTCAATGGACTGAAAAGTGGAAGATGGAATTTAATTTGGATAAATGCAAGGCATTGCATTTTGGTAAAATAAACAAAGGCAGTACTTATACAGTGAGAAGTAGGGCATTGGGTAGCGTTGTAGAATAGAGTGATCTAGGGGCTCAGGTACCTAATTCTTTGAAGTTTCCAGCACATTCAGAAAGTGTGATTATGAAGGTGTTTAGCAAATTTGCTTTCATTGCTCAGACCTTTGAATATAGGAGTTGTCACTTTATGTTGAGGCTGTACAGGATGGTTGTGAGGTCTCTTCTGGAGTAGGGTATCCAGTTTTGATCACCCTGTTATAGGAAGGATACTATTCAGCTGGAGAGGGTTCATATGAGATTACCAGGATGTTGTGGGAATGGAGGGTTTGAGTTATAAAGGGAGGCTGGATAGGTTGGGACTTTTTTTATTGGAACGTAGGAAGTTGAGGGGCGGCTCTTTAGAGGTTTATAAAATAATCAGAGGCCTAGATAAAATGAACGGCGAGTATCTCGGGTGGAGTTTTCGAGACTAGAGGGCGCATTTTTAAGGCGACAGGAGAAGGATTAAAAAAAACACGGGGATAATTTTTTTTAGAGACGGTGGTTCACGTGTGGAATGAACTTCTAGAGGAAGTGGTGCATGCAAGTACAGTTACAATATTTTAAAGACATTTAGATAAGTACATGAAGAAGAAATGTTTGGAGAGATGTAGACCAAGTATAGGCAGGTGGGATTCATTTAGTTTGAGATTATGGTTGCTGTGGACTGATTGGATCGAAGGCTCTGTTTCAGTGCTTGATGACTGTATGACTCTAAGTATCTATGGACAGGCATGCCTTGTGGATGGTGTTTAATAGTGAAAGGAGGCTGTAAATGGATCACCACCTTTAGGGCCTTCCCTCATCTCTGATCTTCTTTCATTAGCCTGAAAATTGAAGCTGGATGAGAAACAATGCTTAAGGGGTTATTAATTGACCACTTAACGGCATAAATAGGGGCATGATCAAAGTCTCCTTTGTCCACTGTCTGAAGAAATTTATACGTTCCTCCACCTGTAAACCTGGTAGGAGACTGTACAATTCTGCTCTCAGTTTCTGCTCTACTTCCACAGACCTGCTTCAGCACAAGGATCTGATTTAAGATAGCCAAACAGAAAAATGTTTCATTCAGATAATTTCCCCTTTATTTGACTTCTCGCTATTTTGAACTGCCGAACAATAAACCACTTGCTGAATCAACTCCACTGCAATTATCTTCCTACTTATCCTTTGCTCCTCAAATATTCATCCCCATGGCAACCTCAGGTCACATGAGAATTTCATGGAACCTAATGATGTTATAATCAGGAAACTAATTAACCTCCTTTCTGATTACTTGTCAACTGACTTTAGTCTTAAAGGGACTTCACAGAACTGAAAATACAGACTTTACTCAGCAAAGGGCTTATCATACATTCCATAGTAAGAATGATGTTGTTCATGGTTTGCCATATGTTAGTCCACATAACAGATACCATAGAAAGTTGGCTTCTTGTTGAGTCAGAGGTCATAATACTTACAACACTAGCTAATTCCTAGATTATGATAACACAGAGACACATGGGGCAGAATCTTCTTAGTCCCCAATCAGCCCTTGCCGGTGAGGATCGGAATGTCTGACACTCTACTATTTGTACTTGGGCCAATTTTAGCCCTGTTATGGCTGTTTTCTTCTGGAATGAGAGAAAGGGAGAGATTGAGACAGAAGTGGGTGGATTAGCTGTTAACACCCATGCAAGTGAGTGAAAAGTAGTGACGTCCTGAATGTGAGTGCTTAGGCAGCACAGAGGCCAAGCAAAGCTAGTACTTGCAGGAGTTGGGGGTGGGGGGAGGGGGGTGGTTAAGCTGGAATGATAGTTGGGGGGAGAGGTGGTGTGGTTGGGAAAAAGAAAATGAAAGAAGATGATGTTTGTGATCATGAGAGTGGTACGTAATAAGACTTGGTGAGTATAGTAGCAGTGATAAAGTGAATTCGAGGTAGTAGAGCAAAGAGGGCCACTTTCTTTGGTGGGAAGTCATGGACTTCTTGGTCCTCAGCATTATCGGACGCTCTGCTAGACAGTGGGCAGATCTATTGCAGCCTTCTCTTCTTATCCTTTTCTGGGGAAAAAGCATGAACCCTCTGCACTGAGCCATCAACCTGAACCGCCATATGCCTGTCCGTAAAGTGGGGCACCAATTTCCCATTATCTGCTACACATGCCCGACACTTTGGCTCGGTAGATGCATATCTGGGGGCAGTGATAGATGTTGGATTGGTTTTCTAACCAAGATCTGTGTTTAGACTTACTCAGCAAAATATAACTTCTTTGTCTGGTTCCTGAGTAATGGCTACAGCTTTATGTTTGTACAGTACAGTAGAAACATCCAGCATGTGTAGAAGTAAATACCCCTCTTCCTCCCTCCCTCTCTTTCTCTCTCCCTCCCTCTCTCTCTTTTGTGAGGGTCAATGTGAATTAAAATCTCGAGCAATGAGTTCTTCTCTATCTGCAAATTCCTTTCTTGAATAGCAATAAAAAAATTCACCTTCAGAAAGTTGAAAGGATGAATGCAAATTAATTTAAATTACAGAGAATGAAAAACTATTTGTGTTATTTTGTGTTTCTATCGTGCCGTTTGTTCAAACCAATCAGTTTCCTGCTAAGTATAGAGAGTTGATGAGTATTTTATTTTAATTTGGGTTAATCAGTCAAGTAAATCAGAGACTTTGGATAATTTCATTAAATGTTTTCACATCTGTGACAACTCTGGGAATAGTGGGGTTTGATTTCCTGTGCACTCCCCTAATGGGCCATGACAATATTGTGATTATATTTTAAAATTATTGTACCTTTCTGAGATCTGCGATAATACAAGAAAAGCCATCATTTAAAAATAGTCCAAGTGTAATGTAATTGCTTTGACTTGGAGCAACACCAATCAGAGATGGAAATCTAGTCCTGAAGTGAAGTAGAATTGTGTTCCTTTCGTTCAGGCTTGGCACCAAGTTCCAAATCCACTTGTTTAATAATTATATGGAAATAGTTTTCACTCTTTGATGCAAATTCTACCAAATTGTCTTTTCAACCATAGACATTGCTTGTCAATATTGCTTGTGTCCTTATGATTGCAGTAAAATGTAAACTAACAATTAGAGAACATCACGACAAAATGTTTTGACAAAATGACCTGTAAAGATGCCGATAAAAATGTGAAAATCAAAATCTAAAGTAACAGCTGAAAATTTTTCTAAGATTAGAATAAAATATGGGTGAATATTTGAAGCAAAAGATTGAACAAAATAATATTTAAGTTTACACTAAAGACTATTCAAAGGACCAATATCATATGTCTGGAAAGTGTGCTCTGTTAAAATTAAGTCTTTTCGCAATTAAAATAACATTGGCCAATTCAACAATATTTGAAATTAAAATCTGGTATAACAGCAACCATTGTGAATTGTTGTCAACTCCCATTACTAATATCCTTTCAGGGAAGAAGTCTGTCATCCTCACCAGATCTAACCAACATGAAGCTCAAGACCCAAAGAAATATCATTGACTCTTCAATGCCCTCCGAAATGGCCTAGCAGGCCACTCATGTATCAAACTGCTTCGAAGTAGAAACAAACAAATGAATCCAGATGAATTACTTGGCATCAATCCAGGTATAGTGGCACTATGGTATACGGAAGTAGCAAGGGCGTAGAATGTACTCTGTCTGTGTATCTTAAATGTTCATCTCAAAGAATGAATTGGTAGCATCACTGCTGACTGAGCCAGTTGAGTCCTAAAGGACATAGCTGCTAGGATGTGTCTGCAGAAAATGGTGAGGGAACCAAACAAGAACAAAAGCCCATTTGACCTCACCCTCACCAATCTACTGGCCTCAAATGTTTTGATGGTATCACTATGAGTGACCACTATGCAGTCATTGTCATGTAACATTCCATCTTTGTACTGAGGGTACCATCCACTATATCATGTGGCACCACTGCACTAAATGGAACAGACTTCAAACATATTTAGCAACTCAAAACTCGGTATCCATGAGGCACTTTAGGCAACCTTCAACCACACTCTGTAACCCGAAATCCAGCGATACAGAGATCAACCCCGGTACAATGAAGCTTACTGGAGAAGTGCCAAAATTAGCAACAGGTATGTCCAAAAATGAGATGTCAAAGCTGCAACACAGGATTATTTACATGCCAAACAGTGGAAAAAGCATGCAATAGACAGGGTTAAGCAATCCTAAAACCACCAACTCAGTTCTAACATCTGGGGTTCTGTCACATCCAGTCATTAATGCTGGTGGTCAAGCAATAAATTAGTAGGATGTGTAGGCTCTACACATATCCCCATCATCAATGATGGGGGAGTCTCAGTATATCAATGCAAAAGACAAAACTGAAGCATCTGCATCCACCTTCAGCCAAAGTGCTGAGTGATTGATTCGTCTCAGCCTCAAAGGTGCCAATCTTCAACCAGCTTGATTCACGTCATGTGATATAAAGAAATAGCTGAAACACTGGAAATTGCAAAGACTATGGCTCTGATAACTGGCTATAGTAGTGAAGACTTGAGTTCCAGAACTACTCACATCCCTTGCCAAGCTGTCCTAGAACAGCTGCAAAAGTTAGAATACTTAATAAGTACTTGCCTTCAGTCTTTACTAAGGAAGAAAATGCAAACAATATTCTGGTAGGATCAGAAATGATAGATTAATCATTGGTAAAAATTGACAAGAAATATATAGAAGAAAGGTTGGCTACATCTGAAATGGATATGTTGTCTGGTTTGAAGGTTTGCACGTTATGTTGTTAAGGCGAGTGAAAGTAGTGGTTGTGAAATTCTCTGTAGGCATGGGGGAGATGCCAAAGAATGGAAAATAGAAAATGTTACACTCTTGTTCAAGGAAGTCTGTAAGGACATTCATTGCAACTAGATGCAAGTCAATTCAATATTAGTTATAGGCAATGGATTGGAAACAATAATCTTAGGAAGAAATTACAGGCAGTTGGAAAGGTTTGAGTTAATTAAGGGTAATCACTAAGTTTTTAAAAGGCAGACTATATTGACTAATCTGAATGATTTTTATTGATGAAGTTACAGAGAAGGTTTCATACAAACGTATGAATTGGAAACAGGAGTAGGTAATTCAGCTTCTGAACTCTGCACTTGCCTTCAATAAGATCATGGCTGATCTGACTGTAATCTCAAATCCATACTCCCATTTCCCTGGCAACATTTCACCCCCTTGCTAGACAAGAATTTATCAACCTCTGCTGGAAAAATATTCAAGTACCCTGTTTACACTACCTTTTCAGGAAGAGAGTTGCAAACGTTTGTGATCTTCCAAGAAGAAAAAATGATACCTCACTTATTTTAAATGAGTGTCTCTGATTTATCAACAGTAATCCCTAGTTCTAGAATATCCTTTACAAAAACATTCTTTCTATGTTTACCCTCTTAAGACCTCTCATGATGCTATATATTTTAACCAAAGCATCTCTTATTCTTCTGAACCCAAGCAGATACAAGCCTAGAATGTTCAAAAACTAGCATAGAATGCAGTCCAGCAAAAGTTCACTCAATTGATTCTGGTTATGCAGGATGTTCTCAGGAAGTAAGGTTAAATCTGTTGGACTTGTACTCAATGGAGTTTAGAAGGATGAGAGGAAACCTTACTGAAACAAATGAGATTCTTAGGGGCCCATACAGAGTAGATGTAGAAAGATTGTTTCCTCTTGTGGGAGAGTCTAGGACCAGATGGCATAATCTCAGAGCAAGGGTTACCCACTAAAGACAGAGATGAGGAAGCATTTCTTCTGTCAGAAAGTAGTGAATATAGATTCTTTGCCACTGAGGTCTGGAGAGGTTCGGGCTTCAAGTATATCCAAGGCTGAGATAAACAGGCTTGATCAATAAGAGGATGAAGAGTAAATCAGGGAAGTGAAGTTCAGGATTATCAGATCAACCATGACCTCACCAAGTAGTAAAGCAGACTCAATAGACCAAATGGCCTACTTCTGTTCACATATTTATGGTTATATAATCACTCCACTTAAGATAAAAACCCTCATTCCAAGTATTAGTCTATCCACTTCCTAAGAAATTCCCAATCCTTTGGCCTACAATTAATTTTTGCCATATTGTGCGCCTTAATTTTTGATTGGATACTGTCCTTGTCCACTTTTTGTTAATCTTTCCCAGCAATTCCTTTTTTTCCAGTATAAACAATTAATTCTACCTCAGTACATATGACTAGATCTAAAATAGTCTGTTCCTGCATAGGTTCTACAATATATTCTACTAAGAAACAATCCCTGATCAACGTTCAAAGTTTGTTTTCCATGTTGCCATTGCCCATCTGATTGATCATCTAATCAATATGTAAACTAACATCATCCATAATAATTGTAGTGTCCTTCTTACATACCACCATTATTTCCTGATTTATACTTTGTTCTAGTGCAAGCAACCCTTCCAGGGCCAATAGACAACTCCTACCCATGATGTCTTTTTCTTTGTTTTTCTTTATTTCCATCCAAACTGATTCAATATCATTAAGGATTGTCTACTCAGTACTTCTAGCTTAAGATGATCGCAAATTCTTCTGACCTGTCAGTTATACTGATGTTCATTGAGGACAGGGATGGTGTGGATCTTCCTCCTTGAGTGAGTTCTTCAATTGTATAGCGTCATTCACAGGGCTACAGAGGTTAGATCTGATTGGTTGGTTGTGGAATTTCAGAGTGATTCACATGTGGAATGAACTTCCTGAGGAATTGGTGAATGCGGGTACAAATACAACGTTTAAAAGACGTTTGGATAACCACTTGAATATAAATGTATGGAAGGATATGGGCCAGGAGCAGGCAGGTGGGACTAGTTTAGTTTGGGATTATATTTGGCATGGGTTGGTTGGCTCAAAGAGGCTGTATCCATGCTGTACGATTCTATGATAATGAATTGCATGCTGCTTCCATGACTTAGTGTGCAATAGTCCTGTCTGTGGTTTGCTAAGTTAGCACCTCTTTATTTAGGTATGCCTGGTTCCACTACTGACATGCTGTCTTGCACTCTTCATTAAATCAGTGCTGATCGCTTGGCTTGAAGCTAATGGCACAATGGGGAAAATGGCAGGCCACAAGACCACAGATTATGGTTGCTGAAGGTTCATGATGCCTAACAAATGCCCAGTTTTGAATTTTTAGATCGTTTTGAGATCTCTCCCATAGGCATGATGGTAATGTCACACAAAACCATGGAGGATATCCTCAGTATGATAACAGGACTCCAACGTCACAAGGACTGCACTGTGACCATGACCAATATGGTCATGAACAGATGCATCTGCTACAGTTAGATTAGTGAGGACAATGATAATCATATTTTCCCTCTTGATGGTTCTGGCACCACCTGCTGAAAGATCCAGTCTGCCTGCTACAACTTTCAAGATTCACCCACTTCAGTCACTGGTGATGTTATCAAACCATCCTTGATAAAGGATACTGAGGTCCCCACCTACAGTGCACATTTTGTGCCTTTCCCACTTCAATGTGCCCATCAATTTGTATTCCACATGGAGGAGAATTGATCTCACAATTATTGAACTTAGATGCCACCATAGTCTGTGGTAGGACTTGAACCCTGTTCCCAAAGTATTAGCCAAGGTCTCTGGATTACTTATCTAGTGACATAACAGCTAATCACCACCTCTGTCAAATGTCTCCCAGTTTGTGTCAAAATAGGCTTTTCTTTCATCTATTAGAATCATAGAGATGTACAGCATGGAAACAGACCCTTTGCTCCAACTCATCCATGCTGGCCAGATATTCCCAACCCAATCTCATCCCACCTGCCTCGCATTTATCTAAACTAAACTCCATCTGCTACGCCTTAGCCCATTGGTTCATCTGATCAAGATCCCGTTTAGTCTGAAGTAACCTTCTTCGTTGTGCACTCTTGTGCTTCTCCTTGGTAATAGTTTCATAAGATGCAGTCGTTTCTTTCTTTTAGTACTAATGGTTCTTTGGTCGATAATGATCTGTTTTTCATCCCAGCTTGGTCTCGTGATAGGCAGGCTACCATTCTTGACTTTTTAGGCAACCTTGTCTTGCCTCCTGCATGTCACTTATGTGGAGTGATGAGGGAATGGAATTGATGCTTGGCATATTTTGCTGTCCTAAAAATTCATGCATTCAGCAGGTCAATTCCAGTCACTGTACAGAATCTGTCAGAAGTGTGATTGGTAGCAGATTCTGAAAGCTCTATGTGAAACTGACCTACATTCTGCTTCCAATTGCCTGCAAGTTGTAACACAAGGTTTGATCTAAACTGTTTGCCTCCTGCTATAAAGCCTGAAATCTGTGACTAAGAATAAAAATCAAGGAGCAGAATTAAATTTGACTCTGCTAAGCAGTCAAGAGTAGTTAAGTATAATGGAAAGGTTCCCACTTATCATCAAAGATGCGGAAGTGCTGGTGTTGGATTGGTGTGGCTAAAATCAGAAGTCACACGGCACCAGGTTATAGTTCAACAGGTTTATTTCAAATCACAAGCTTTTGGAGCGCTGCTCCATCGCCAGGACCTCACCTCTGAAAGCTTGTGATTTCAAATAAACCTGTATGACTATAACAGGGTCTGACTTTATCACAAACCTCCTTCCAGACAAATTGAAACTTGGCCCATCAGCAATAAACACAGTGGAATTTCATCTAAATTGTATTATGGAACCTGTAGTTTCAATGCTTGCATTTTCAAAGACAGATCCTACTTGAGAAGGGAAATTAAAAAAGCAAAACCAAAAGAAGCAAACCACAAAAGAAATTAAGGTTGAAACTGAGATTGGAAACCAAACATTCCAAGTACACTGAACCTGTTTGAAATCCTATAAATAGACTCTGATTGCCTTCAGAGCTCATCTGTTGATCATCATAGTACTGGCTGACTGAGGGTTCATGTGGCACAGTAGTAGTGTCCTACTTCTAAGCCAGGAGACCTGGGGTTCAAGTCCCACTTGTGCCAAAGTTATATAAGAATGTGTCTGGATAGGCTGATTTAACAACAAAAATAAACACAGGCAAATTGAAGAAGATAGAAGCTAGATTCAGAAATGAGAATAGGTGAATTTAAGTTTACAATTGCTACAGCTATTTCTGTTACTTGAGCATAATATTAGCAGATGTACACCACCCAAAATGTTATAATCTGAGGTAGGGAGGTTAGAAAGATATATGTAATTTTTAGTAAAAATTATGCATGTGGACCTGCAGTTGGTTGAGCTATTGCCTGGGAAACAGGTCAAATTTTATCACAGATTAATCATAGAATCCCTACAGTGTAAAAACAGGCTTTCGGCCCAAAAAGTCGACACTGAACCTCTGAAGAGTAACCCACCCAGACCCATTGCCCCAACCCTATATTTACCCCTGACTAATGCACCTAAACTACACATCCCTGAACACTATGGGCAATTTAGCACAGTCAATTCACCTAATCTGCACATCTTTGGACTGCAGGAGGAAACTGGAGCACCTGGAGGAGACCCATGCAGACATGGGGAGAATGTGCAAACTCCACATGGACAGTTACCTGAGGCTGGAATTGGAACCGGGTCCCTGCCACTGTGAGACAGCAGTGCTAAACACTGAGTCTTTTAGAAGAACAGGAGCTAAACTTCTTCATGAGAAAGACAGAATTTTGCAGGATTTTGTGACAGAGATTAATTACATAAATCCAGATTGCATTGCCAAGCAAATTCAAAATATCTGTCTCGGTTGCAGTAGCCATTCAATATGTAATTTATAGTGTTTTATTGACCACAATTTACCTATAATTCATATTTATGCTTCTTCTGAGATTTAGAGTATAGGTCATTATTTAAGATAGCATTTAATGTTTCTGAAGAAGGGGTTTTAAGAAGGGTCACTGGACCCAAAACGTTAACTTTGTTTTCACTCCACAGATGTTGCCAGTCTTGCTGAGATTTTCCAGCAATTCCTGCTTTTGTTTCAGATTTCCAGCATCAATGGAAGTTCTGGTTTTTTGACTACTATTTAAGGTTTGTTTTATTTGATTCTTGCATAACATATTTTGCTTCAAACTGTGGAATTTTGCAGCTTCACTGGGTTTCTTTTTTGAAAAAAGAAAGTCAACACTGAAATCATAGCGGTTCAACCCATTATGATAAATAAATTAAAACATGCTAACATTTTCAAAAATGTAATTATATTAATGGCTTAAAATTATATTTGATAAAAGCCTTTCAAACTTTATTTGCTAATTAATTAAAATTTTTCCAGTAACAATTATTCTGTTTCAATTGTTGCATATTGTTGTATTGGCTTGTTTCCAACTTCAATGACAAGTTGCATGTCTGTAAATACATGGCAGATGCAGTATAACATGAATAAATACTTTTGTAGCAAAACCAGGAATGCAGATCATTATCTGAATAGTTATAAATCAAGAGAGGGGAATGTCCATTTTGAAAAAACAACCATAGACAAGACTAATGCAATTAAAAATATAGCCTCAGGCAGTGTTGTAAAACAGAGATCTCAGGGTTCAGGCACACAATTTTTTGAAGTTTGCATCACATATAGTTAAGATGGTTAAGAAGATATTTAGCATGCTTGCCTTCATTGCTCAGACCTTTGAATGTAGGAGTTGGGACTTTATGTTATGATTTGGAGGAGCCACTGTTGGACTGGGGTGTACAAAGTTAAAAATCACACACCAGGTTATAGTCCAACAGGTTTAATTGCAAGCAGTCCTTCCATTAAACCTGTTGGACTATAACCTGGTGTTGTGTAATTTTGGACTTTATGTTGAGGTTGTACAGGACATTGGTGAGGTCTCTTCTGGAATACTGTGCCCGGTTCTGGTTACCCTGTTATTGTAAGGATATCATTAAGCTTGAAAGGGTTCAGAAGAGATTTACTGAGATGTTGCCAGGACTGGAGGGTCCGAGTTATGAGGAGAGATTGGATAGGCTGGGACCTTCTTTCACTGGGGCTTAGGTGATTGAAACGTAACCTTATAGAGTTTTATAAAATCATGTGTAGTTATAGGTAAGGTGAATGACAGGAATTTCAAGACTAGGGAGCATATTTTTAAGCTGAGGGGAGAAAGATTTTAAAAAGAAATGAGGGGCAATTTTTTTTACACAGATAGTGATTTGTGTGTGGAATGAACTTCCAGAGGAAGTGGTGGATGCAGCCACTGTTACAACATTTAAAAGGCATTTAGATAAGAATAAGAAATGTTTGGAGGGACATGGACTAGTACAGGCAAGTGGGATTAGTTTAATTTAGGATTATGGTTGGCATGGACTGATTGGATTAAAAGGCCTGCTGCTATGCTGTATGGTTTTATGACTCTAGCCGGGTGTCCTTGTATACCAGTCATTGAACGTAAAATTGCAGATGCAGCAAAGCGGTGAAGAAAGCAATGGGTATGGTGGCTTTCATGACAAGAGAATTTGAGCACACGAGCAGGGATGTTCTGCTGGAATTGTACAGGGCATTCATGAATATACACCTGGAATATATCTCATCATCTGGCAAAGGATGTCCTGGAAACATCCACAATTCCTGGGATGGCAATACTGACATATGAACAGAGACAGGATTGTTTAGGATTATATTCATTGGAGCTTAGAAGGATAAAGGGAGATTTCATTGAAACCTGTAAAATTCTAACAGGACTCCACAGGATAAATGCAGGAAGGATGACCAAGGTGTCCAGAACCATGGGTCACAGGGCAGGCCATTTAGGACTGAGACAAGGAGTAATTTCTTCAACCAGAAAGCCATTGAGGCCAGAACAATGAATGTGTTCACGCAAAGTTAGATATATTTCGAACGGCTAAAGGGATCAAAATTCGATGATCACCCATAAACATATTGAACAGTGGTGCAGACTCGATGGGCCAAATGACCTATTCCTATTTATTATATTTTTATGTCAGGAATACAGATAAGACTGATAAGTCCACAGTTGTTACAGTGGAAAATGATTGATTCAATGTCTTAGTGGTGCTGTACTTTTGTTTTAACAGCTAGTTGAATTTTTAATGGGAATACACTGCAAGTACGTCATAATATAGTTATGTTTCTGGAAAGCAGCCAGTTGTAATTACTTCAATTAGAAATGGAACACAGGGTGAAAAGAATGTTGTGGTTGTAAATATACAAAACTCAAGTGGATATAAATTCTCAGCTTGAACAGCTGCTAATAAGTCATGCCCAATTTACTGAAGTAATTGTTGAATCTTAATCAAGTATACTGCAATTTATTCAACAAATTCAAATATTTGAATTTTGCATTCAAGAAATTTTACTAAATAACAGGAAAAGCAAAACAGTTAACGTACTACATGTTGATCGATCTTGATTGCTTTGGAATTTCTTAACAAGTCTTGACAAGTTTCACAGTTCTTGCTGCATTTGACACTTGTTTACAAGACTTAACAAAACTGATGTCATGACATATTTTGTAACTTCAAAATATGTTTGACACCTTTTGTCATTTTTGCAAATTTGAATCTTCTTGATAGGTCTTGACACCTTGACATATTTGACACATCTTTACAGGTCAAGAAGTGTTTGACACTTATAGACTGGTCTTGACAAGTCATATAATATTTTCATAAATGTTGATATATTTGACTCTTATTGACGCTTGACAGGTCATCATAGATTTGACACTGCTTGTTGGGTCTTGACACTTCTTGACATTGCTTGATAAGTTTAATAATTTTTTTACAGATTTGGGTTATCAAAAGAAATAACATACCCATTCTGCTTCATTAATATTCTCCACAGCTAAGTCAAAATTGTCTGGTAGCATCTATGGATAAGAAGAATCATTGCTGAACTCAAAACATTAACTCTACTTTGCTCCCCACACGTGCTATCAGACATCATTCTCTGTGGTTGTTTCAGATTTGCAGCAACTGCACTATTTTTCCTTACAATTTGTACCAAAAAGTGCCTGACACCACACCCCAAGGCATTCCTGCGATAATGCCCCCATGGGCACCACTATACTGCAATGAGCATGCGGACTCATAAAAAAAACAGATGTGCGGAAAATAGAACTGTTCTTCTTTGATCTAATCTCCACATTCCACATTCTAGACAGGAGAGATTCTAAAGTCCAATTTGAATGGAAATAGCTGATCACTTAAATGACCAGCTGTCTCTCTGACCTGCACATGCATAAACCACAGCTGGTCTCTAAATCAAAATCGGTCTAATTTATTTTCTCTTTTTCTTTCTATTTAACCAATTTTTCTAACCAACATGTTCAGAGATGTTATTACACATTAAGGGCTGAGATGATGAGTTCTCTTGGTAACAGGCAATGGCCTGCCAAGCTGAAACCCATACTCAACGAGCTCCACGGAGAGATTAATTAGTGATTCCTCATGGGCCTTAGAGGGGTTATCACAATGTTAATACCCAACACCCGTTTTCAAATGTAGCCAAGGTTTACAGAACACATGTATTTTAGTCTATTCCTTCACTTTTCTTTAAAAGCTCTTGGAAAGCACTTGTGGTGCAGAAATAGTGGCCCTACCTTTAAACCAGAAGCCCATAGGTGTGTCATAACATGTCTGAAAATGTTGATTAAAAATGTCTGTAATACTATCTCTGTGAATGACATAACACTTTATAGCTGTTCTTCTCTTGCTTTATTGAAGTTATTGTTATCTTATTGAGATGCTGCCTCACTATTTCCTCTAAACCTAGTTCATAATATGAATTAAAACACAAATAAAAGTCCCTAATTTGTGACCTCATTCAGAAATACAGAATGTTGTGCAGTAGTGAGCAGATCTGAATCATATTGTTATCAAAAATACAGACAGTTTTAATCTGAATTAAATATTATTTTACCCAACCCAGGAATGCCTGATAATGATTCTAGGTACTCAATGTTAGCAATCCTATTTTCACAAAGAGAAAAGTATTCCTGATATGCTTACATGAAAAATATATTTCTCCTGTCATGTGCATCACATCAGTTTCTCATATAATTTTGGAGTCTGCCAACTACAGTTTGAGCACTAGTTAATCAATTTCCTAATTCCTCATTAAATACTATTATATGCTAATTGTTAATTTCCTTTTTTTTGTTATTCGTTGATGATCCCTAAATGATAGTTTCCCTCAATCAGAAGTAACCAAATCATATATCAGCAAAAGCATTTCTCCAAAGTACATCCACTATTTCACTATGATCTAGATTAGGGAGAAAGCCTTTGACAAGAGACCTGCTTTAAGCTGCCTGTAATTTTATTCCACAAAGAAATCATTTTCTTTGAAAATTATCTGCTTTTCTAATATCACTAACCAACTCTAGTCTCCACCACAACAGTTTCAGTGCAGCAGACAACATAACCTCCTTTTCAGCGTGCAAGAAGTATTATAAAATATTAAGTAGTATAAATCATCGCTTCAGATATACCATTATATTCATAACTTTAAAAATATAATTGCTGAAATCTGAAGTACATTTAAAATAGCAAATTACAATTGGCAGGACATGTATACCAGTATCAATGTTGACTTATGGCAATTGGTGAATATGAACATTAAATCAAAGATATTGATGAAAATCTAGATTTGGAAGGTGACCAGTAAGGTGAGATCTATTAACAGTTCACAGACCCCAATCCATCTCCTAACCATTTACTTGGGTGAAATCTGTTGTGCAAAATTTGCATTTAGTTTTCAATTATTTTACAGTGCTACATTTGTATACATGTTTTGACTTCAGAGTCAAAGAGCTGTACAGCACAGAAACAAACCCTTCGGTCCAACTTGTCCATGCTGACCAGATATCCTGACCTAATCTAGTCCCATTTTCCAGCACTTGATCCATATCCCTCTAAGACCTTCCTATTCATTTACCCATCCAGATATCTTTTAAATGTTGCAATTGTACCAACCTCCACCACTTCCTCTGGCAGCTCATTCCATACACACACCACCCTCTGCATGGAAAGGTTGCCCCTTAAGTCACTTTTATATCTTTCCCCTCTCGTCCTAAACCAATGCCTAATTCTGGACTCCCCCACCCCTAGGGAAAAGACTTTGTCTTTATCCTATCCATGCCCCTCATGATTTTATAAACTGCTATGAGGTCACCTCTCAGCCTTCAACACTCCAGGGAAAACAGCCCCAGCCTATTCAGCCTCTCCCTATAGCTCAAATTCTCCAACTCTGGCAACATCCTTGTAAATCCTTTCTGAACCCTTTCATGTCCCACAATATCCTTCCGTTAGGAAGATCAGAACTGCACGCAATATTCCAAAAGTAGCCTAACCAATGTCCTGTACAGCCGCAACTTGACCTCCCAATTCCTGTACTCAATGCTCTGACCAATAAAGGAAAGCAAACCAAACACCTTCTTCACTATCCTATCTACTGCGACTCCACTTTCAAGGAGCACTGCACTGCAAGGTCTCCCAGGATCTTATCATTAAGTGTATAAGTCCTACGAAGATTTGCTTTCCCAAAATGCAGCACCTCGCATTTATCTGAATTAAAGTCCATCTGACCCTCTTCAGCCCATTGGCCCATCTGATCAAGATCACGTTGTAATCTGAGGGAACCTTCTTCGCTGTCCACTACACCTCCAATTTTGGTCAGGTGACCTGATCAGACGTACGCTAGAACTCTGTAGGAAGCTAGGAAAGTGATTGCTTGACCCCTTGCTCAGACATTTGTTTCATTGATAGTCATGGGTGAGGTGCCAGAAGACTGGAGGTTGGCTAACGTGGTACCATTACTTAAGAAAGGTGGTAAGGATAAGCCAGGGAACTAAAGACCAGTGAGCCTGACGTAGGTGATGGGCAAGTTGTTGGGGGGAATCCTGAGGGACAGGATTTACACATATTTGGAAAAGCAAAGACAGACTAGGGATAGTCAACATGGCTTTGTGCATGGGAAAATATGTCTCAAGAACTTGACTGAGTTTTTTGAAAAAGTAACAAATAGGATTGATGAGGGCAGAGCGATGGACGTGATCTATATGGACTTCAGTAAGACATTTGACAAGGTTCCCCATGAGAGACTGGTTAGCAAGGTTAGATCTCATGGAATACAGAGAGAACTAGTCATTTGGATACAAAACTGGCTCGAAGGTAGAAGACACAGCTTGGTGGAGGAGGGCTGGAGGCCTGTGACCAGTGGAGTGTCACAAGGATTGGTGCAGGGTCCACTACTTTTCATCATTTATATAAATAATTTGCATATGAACATAGGAGGTATAGTTAGTAAGTTTGCAGAAGACACCAAATTGGAAGTATAGTGAGTTAATCACAGAATTCCAACAGTGCAAGAAGAAGCCATTCAAACCAATAAGTTTGCACCAATCCTCCAAGGACCATCCCACCCAGACACAGCCACCTACCCTATCTCAGTAACCTTGTATTTAGCATGGCTAATCCACCCAGCCTACACATCCCTGGACACTGTGGAGCTATTTAGTGTGGTCAATCCACTTAACCTGCACATCTTTGGAGTGTGGGAAGAAAGCAGAGCACCTGGCAGAAATCCATGTAGACATGGGGACAACGTGCAAACTCTACACAGAAAGATAGGCAAGGCTAGAATCAAATCTGGATCCCCTGTACTGTGAAGCAGCAATAGAAACTGCAATTACTCACCCCACACAAGCTGGTTACAGTACCATATCAGGAGCAAGGAATAGGCACAGGATGGCCTTTTATGACTGGACATCTAATCTAATTTAGTGGGAACTAATTTAGTAGGTACAAGGGACAAAGTCTATAGCTAGGATTTCATACTAAAAAGGTGAAGACATCACAGAAGTGGAAGGGTTTGGCATGTCTGCTCTTACTCAGCCTGTGGCCCCGCTGCAATTAAATGTTGGCCAATCAATTAGTAGTCAAACAGGTAGACTCCCAAAGGGGAAATAAAATAACTAAAACATATCATCCTTGGCATTCAACATACTCATCATTTTGGATCTCTATTTTGAAATATGAAATGAGTCAGGCAAATGTGCTATTTGCAAATTTACTGGTTTTTCCTTTTGGACTGTGGTCTGTTGGCAGGGGCTCTCACCAGGTAGAATTCATTGTGTAGGTTAAAAGGCCAGCAGCCAATCCTAACCCAAAGTCTTCTAAAGGCATTTAAATAGGAAGAGTGTAGTTAAAGAAGGAGGACAGCCAATTAGAGATCAAAAAGGGGATTTATAGAAAGCGGTAGGAAGGGCACTGCTTGTCACTGGCCACCCGGGTGGTGGAAATTGAAATAAAGATTTGTACACTTTGTGTCTTTCACTGTGTCTCACACTTGCGCACACACACCATGGGTGCTGGGGAAAAAATAAGCACTACTGCAGTTAGGCGGTAGTGCGGGAGTTAATAAAAAAAATTTTAAAAATAAATAAACAAGATTCTCCACAGCATTGTCCTAAAAAAAAAGGAAAGCAGTAGGAGATATGGCCTATATACTAAATAAATATTTTCATCTGTCTTTACTAAAGGGTAGGGTGTTGCCTGACCACAGTGACAGAATTTCTTCCTTTGCCATTAGAAGTAATCAACATCAATAAGGAAGAAGACTTGGATAGACTATTGGCACTTAATGTTAACAAGGTACCAGGACCAGATACGATATCTCCAATGATTTTGAAGGAAGTGAGAAGAGAATTTGTGAAGGCACTGACCAGAATATTTCAGTCTTCCTTGGACTTCTGGAGGTGCCGTAACGCTGGAGAATTGCTAACATTTCGCTTTGTTCGAAAAAAAAGTCATAAGGCTAATCCCACCCATGACAGACTAGATAGGTCAACTTCAGTAGTGGGAAAATTTTGAAAGCAATTATTCTAAATAAACTCTGTATTCATATGGAAAAAAGGTAGGTAATTAGGAACAGTCAGCATGGATTTCTAAAGAGAGCAGTGTGTTTAACTAACTTCAAGTTTTTTTGAAGAGGTTATTGTTAGGGTTGATGAGAGTAATGTTTATAACATAGTATGCATGGATTTTCAGAAGTCTTTTGATTCAATGAGAAAAGACATGAGGAAAGATATGGTTCTTAGCATAAAAGTCACAGTGACAATGCGGATACAAAATTGGCTGAGTGATAGGAAACCGAAAGCAATCATGAATGGATATTTCTCAGGCTGGAGGGAGGTGTGTAATGAAGTTCCCCAGGGGTCTGTTTTGGGATCCTTGCTTTTTATGATATATCTTAATTATCTGGATTTTTATAAACAGCAGACAATTTCTAAATCTGTAGATGACAGTAAACTTAGAAGATTTTTGTGCGGCACAGTGGTTAGCACTGCTGCCTCACAGCACCCAGAGACCTGGGTTCAATTCTCGTCTCAGGCAACGTTCTGTGTGGAATTTGCACATTCTCCCTGTGTCTGCATGGGTTTCCTCCAGGTGCTCCAGTTTCCTCCCACAGTCTAAAAATGTGCAGGTCAGGTGAATTGGCCATGCTAAATTGCCTGTAGTGTTAGGCGAAGGAGTAAATGTAGGAGACTGGGTCTGGGTGGGTTGCGCTTTGGCAGGCCGGTGTGACTGTAAGTAATCTAATCTAATCTTTGACTGTCATTCGTTAATTGTGAGGAGGACAGTGTGGAACAAGAAAAGGATGTTGACATGTTGATGTAGTGGGCAGATGGATGGCAATGAGGTTCAATGCAAAGAAACGTGAGATAATGTACTTTGGTTGGAAAAACACAAACACAATATAAAATAGGAAGTACAATTCTAAAGGGGTTGCAGGTACAGAGGGACTAGGATATATATGTGTACTGATCATTGAAGATGGCAGGACAGTTGGAGACAGCATAGTGTTTTTGGCTTTAATATTAGAGGCAAAAGTACAAAATCAAGTAGGTGATGTTGAACTTGTACTCGCGACGTCAGCTGGAGTATTGCGTGCAGTTGTGAGTGTTACATTGTCGGAAAGATAATGCATTGGAGAAAGTGCAGAAATAACTTACTAGATTAGGTCCAGGGGCGAGTAACCTCAGCTATGAGGACACTCTGAAAAAATTGGGACTGTACTCATTGGAGAGAAGAAGGCTAAGATAAGATTTGATTGAGCTTGCCAAAATTATAAGCAGGCTGGTTAGAGTAGACAGAGTGAAGCTGCTTCCACTTCTAAAAGAGGACAAGAGGACATAGTGATGTGCAAGTGAAGCAAAAGTGATGTGAAAAAAATCACATCATTAGATTAGGGAATGTGGTGAAGGCAGGTTCAATTGAGAGATTTAAAAGGGCATTGATTGGATTTTGGATAGTAGTGGTGTGCAGGAATATGAAGAAAAGCAGGAGATTGGTAACAGGTAATCAAACTACACTTCATAATACAGTCAGTGCACAAACGATGGGCCAAATAATATCCTTCTACACTGCAATAATTCTGTGATTCTGTATGGAACTGAGGTATGGAGGGGCTGCACTGGTGGTGAATGAACACTGTAGGTGTTCTCATTAAAAATTTGTTGCATTCAGGTTATTGCTATCCTTGTCAACCCCAATCTTCCTGAGTTGTTGAAAACAACTGGTAACTATTTATCTCAGTTTTCTCTTTTTTAATACAAATTAGAAAAAAGGCCAACTACCTAAAACAATAGCAGAGGTTGGATTACAGTCAGCCCATATTTGATAAAGATTTCCGTTGTACCCACCACGAGGATAGGACTGAAAAGTGATATATTGTCCTCTGGAGGTATATGAAATGGCAACATTCCCACATGACCAAGTGACCTGGGTGGAAATGGCAGAAAATGTCAGGAGCTATGATGCTATCCACAAGAGTAAGTGATCTTCTCCAGGCGGTAAAGCTGAGAGAGGATCCTAATCCTCAACTATGGAAGGATATAATGTCCGTGTGAGAGGTGTAGACAGGAAATGGATGAATAATTACTATGTACTCTGAATATCAATTCAAGGAACCTCAGCACTCTTCTAGTCTTTCAGGGCCTGAATTCAAGAGTGTAAATGATTGGAAATACTTCAACATGAAGGAGAGAAGCATAAGAGCTTGTAATTGATTTTGTTAGAAGTGAATCTCATTATTATCTCATTAGGTGATGGATCCTATGATCCTGCAAAGACAATAACAATGACAACTGCTGAAGAAGTGTCCATATTGGCAGAACTTGCAAAAAAGGGAGGAGGATTTCCCAGTTTGTGGCTTCCTCCACAAGACCGGCAACTGTCATGGACAGCAGAACATTGAAGGAATGCGGTGCATACATGTATACTGTATGCCATTGCATCGTCACTGAGTCAACCAATGCCAATGCAATTGAAGGCAATTAATCTCGACTTTACTCAAGACCCTTGTCCCTCTTGGGACAACTGGACTTCACCATAGTGGATGAGCTACAGACAACAAAATTTATGGGCTCATCTCAGCATGCTTCTGATGACTCTAACCACAATGAACGTCTCTGTTTCAATTCATCGATTGTATGAAGGGTACGTGGAACAGTCCATGTTGCGTAGTTACACCAGCACCAGACCCCACCTTTTCCTTCGCTATACTGACGACTGTACCAGTCCAACAAGGCGGTTGAATGGTTCCTCAACTGCACCAACACCTTTCATTCTGACTTCAAATTCACATGGACCATCTTCAATACCTCCCTCTCCTTCCTGGACTTCTCTGTCTCCATGTCTGGTGACCGAATCAACAAGGACTTTCATTTCAAACCCAGCGACTCCCACAGCTCCTGGACTACAGCTCCCCCTTCCCCAGAAAAACGTGATCCCTCATTCCCAAATCCTCCACCGTATCTGCTTCCAGGAAGAGCAATTCGACTCTAGGACATCCCAGATGTTCTCCTATATCAGGGACTGCAATTTTCCCTCCCACATGATAAACAATGCCCTCCAGCGCATCTCCTCCACTTCCCGCACCTCCGCCCTCGAACCCCACACCTCCAACCACAACAAGGATAGAACCCTCCCGGTCCTCACCTTTCACCCCACTAATCTCCAAATACCGGCATTATCCTCTGACATTTCCTCCACTACAGTCAGAGCCCACCAACAAAGATCTATTTCTGTCTCCATGCCCACCTGCATTCCACAGAGACCATTCCCTCCATGACTCCATTGTTAGGTCCACGCACCCCCACTAACCCACTTTCCACCCGGCACCTTCCCTTGCATGAATTGTAAAACCTGCACTTACACCTTCCCCTCACCTTAGTCGAAGGCCCAAAAGGATCTTTTCACATCCGGCAGAGATTTTCCTGCACATCCACCCACCTCATCTACTGTATCCATTGCTCTCAATGTGATCTCCTCTACAACAGGAAGATCGGACACCAACTCGCAGAGTGCTTCAGGGAACATCTCTAAGACGCACGCAACAAACAATCCCACTGCCCTGTGGCCAACCACTTCAACTCCCCCTCCCACTTGCCCAAGCACATGCAATTCCTGGGCTTCCTCCACTGCCAAATCAGAACCACCTGCCAACTGGAGGAAGAACACCTCACCTTCTGCCTTGGGACCCTTCAACCACATGGCATCATTGTCGACTTCACTTGTTTCCAAATCTCCCCTCCCTTGTCTCATTCCAGATCCAAACCTCCAACTCGGCACTGCTCTCTTGACCTGTCCTACCTGTCCATTTTCCTTCCCACCTATCCACTCCACGCTCCCCACCGAACTGTCACAATTACCCCTCACCAGTAGCTTTCCCACCTATCTCCCCCACTAACCCCACTCCTCTTTTGATCTCACATCTCCCTCCCCCTCCACAGTCCTGATGAAGGGCTTATACTTGAAACATTGACACTCCTCCTCCTCGGATGTTGCCTGACCTGCTGTGCTTTTCCAGTACCACCTTTTTTGATTATGTTTGTACAGAGGTAAGGTATTGAATATGGATAGATTTGCAGCTTTTGGACCAATTGTCAGGAGCCTTAAAAGCCTCATAAAAAGATACTTTTGAATCCAGTGAAGAACAAGACCACAGAAGTTTGATTAAGAAGTTAGACTGGTTTTGCACTTAGACTAACCCAATGTTGGTTATGACATATTGGATCACAAAAGAAATTAAATTCAAGTTTCCAGCTTTGGTTGACCCAGAACTTCTGAAGATTTTATAAATGCTTCATAAACTAATTTTCCAGATGACTATTCAAATAGAGCAGAATGTATTCTTGGTGGGAAAGAATAATACAAATTGTCCATTGGCCTGGGAAGCCAAGAAATTAAAAATTAAAAAGTACCTGCTGAAACACCAGTTCTCATAGCATCTACAGATATAGTGGAATATTTATCCCCTATGCTAAAGAAGATTCTATTCAAGGTGCAATCTGAGAAATGTTTGCCCATAAAATTTATGTGTGAATACTGCTATCTTTAGGACAATGTGGATTTGATAAAGGGATGCCTTTGTTGTTTGAGGAGTAAAAAGTAAATGAACAGAAAAAAAAATTTTGCGTCACATTTTCATTCACTGCAAGAAAAGGTCAATTATATTCTATGGAATAAGAAAGAAAAATAATGTTTATTTAAGAAAAGTGATTCTTTTATTTTAATCAATTTAGTTCAAAGTTTCTTTGTATGTATTCAAATTTTCTATTTAATGATAATGTGTATTTGTTAATATTCAAAGCAGGCTTAAAGTATTAAATATTTGACTGATTAGCTAAAGTGCTCTTGAGGTAGTGTCACTAGCTCTGAGCCAAGAGGCCTAGGTTCAAGTCCCACAAGACATGTCTGAACAAGTTGACTGGAAATTATCTTTTATTGGTTAAAGAACATACTTATGGATGTGTTGCCAGGCCTGGCCTTACTATAAATTAACAGACCCAGGAAGCAGG
Source organism: Hemiscyllium ocellatum (assembly GCF_020745735.1). Taxonomy (NCBI): domain Eukaryota; kingdom Metazoa; phylum Chordata; class Chondrichthyes; order Orectolobiformes; family Hemiscylliidae; genus Hemiscyllium; species Hemiscyllium ocellatum. The sequence goes on along the minus strand of NC_083406.1, from coordinate 61,424,088 downwards.
CCATGGAGAGAGTCACGGTTTATGAATGTCTGTCACTCTTCCACAGCTAAATTTGTGCCTGGAGAAGGAGCAGCTATGTTCACCAATGCCACCAAGCCTTTAGAGAGACCTCAGTACCACAGGGCTTATCATTTATATATTTAAAGTCCCAGCTACTACTGACCTATGTCACAACATGTCTAAACATGCTGATTGAGAAATGTTGATGGAACTGGGGTATGAGAGGAACCATTAATAAATTTGAGCCATGAAGAAAGATGATTTGGTTTGGCTCATCGACCAGCTTAGATCGGGTTTAACAGATGAGTACCTTTCGAAAAGGGGAGAGTTCTGCCAGATCATGACATTCATTAAGTTGACCTTGTCACCTCTTCCACAAAAACCTGGCTCAGTGTCTCCTGCATCTCACTGGTAAGGAGACCAACAACTCAGGGTGACCTGGTGGCAGATAAAATACCTGCCAACTGCCAGGAGAATGCTCATGGTTCAAGATAACCAGGAGATACCATCTTAAGTCATCTAGGCCAAGAGGACATCAGTTCACCCACTGCCTCCAGCATAGCTGACAACAAATAACCAAGGTACAGCATATGTAAACAGATCTAGTGTATACCAGGACATTTTGGGATGTTAGGGAGGAAATTACAGGGCCTCTTGCAGAAATATTTGTATTTATAATTATGGATGGAGTGCCAGATGACTGGAGAGTTGCTAATGTTGTGCCTTTAAGAAGACATATAAGGAAAGCTTGTAAACTCCAGACCTGTGAGTCTAACTTTGATGGTGGGAAAGTTGTTGGAAGTGTCTCTGAAAGATAAGATTTATATGCGTTTAGAGAAACAAGAAATGATTAGGGATAGTCAGCATGGTTTGTGAGAGGGAAATAGTGTCTCTCAAACTTGATTAAGTTTTTTGAGGAAGTAACCAAGAAGATTGATGAGGGGAGAGTGGTACACATTGTTTACTTGGCCTTCAGCAAACCCTTTTACAAGGTTCCAAATGGCGGGTTAATTAGTAAAGTTAGATCATATGGGGCTGAGGGTGAGCTTGCCAATTGGATATAAAATTGACTTAACAACAGGAGACAGAGTGATGGTGGACTAGAGGCATGTGACCAATAATATTCCACAGTGATTTGTTGGTCATTTATATAAAAGTTGTAGATGAGAATGTAGATGGCATGAAGTTTACGGATGACACCAAAATTGGTGGTATTCAGCCAGTGAAAAACCTTACCTAAGATTATAAAGATTGATCAATTGGGTCAATGGGCTGAAGAGTGGGAGATGGGGTTTAATTTGAATAAATGTGAGGCATTGCATTTTGGCAAAACAAAATGGTCAGCACCTATACAATTAAAAGTAGGGTATTGGGTAGTGTTGTAGAACAGATAGACCAAGGGTTCAAATACATAACTCTTTGAAGTTTGCGTTACATACAGAAAGAGTGGTTAAGAAGGCATTTGGCACAGTCACCTTCATTGCTCAGACTTTTTAGTACAGGAGTTGAAACTTTATGTTGAGGCTGTACAGGACGTTGGTGAGGCCTCTTCTGAACTACTGTGTCTAAGTTCTGGTTGCCCTGTTATAGGAAGAGTACTATTAGCTGGAGAGTATTCACAAGAAATTTGCTGGGAATGGAGAGTTTGAGTTATGGGTAGAGGCTAGATAGGCTGGGTCATTTTTTACTGGAGTGTTAGGAAGTTGAAGAGTGACCTCACAGAGATTTATAAAATCATGAGTGATTTCTGAAGTCGACCCAAAAAGGCCAGCATCCCGTCACCAAGTCACCATTTATTTACACATGCATAGTACATGACACTGACACAGCTACTTCGGAGCTGAATCTTAGAGCAAATATAGTGACATTTCCATTTTTATTTTATTTTTCTTTCATACAAATCCAGCTCCCACAGAAGCGGCCCTCAATCAACAGAACCTCTGACACTCCTGTTTTCTTTTCTTCTTTTTTTTTAATTACCCCCACACTACCGCCTAACTGCGGTAGACACTCACGTTAATACCTGTCAGCCAGGACTCTCTGATTGGAGCAGGATAACAGCCCCAATCAGGAAACTCCACCTGGCTGACCTTGTTCCAATCACGACAGTCCTCCCCTCTATATCCTGGGACATGGGTCTGTTCTTTCTCCAGTACCTTTTCCTGGGAAATTTTCACACCAGGTCCAGTTCCTTTGACTCTGCTTCATATACTGGCTGTGCATACTGGACCATAGCCCACCTCTTGTGCATGGATTGTCTTGGCTGAAATTCATCTTTTTCAGGCAGTAATGGCGTTAAAGCTGTGCCATCTGCTGTGTCCATCTTGTCCTCAGGGGTTTCTTCGACGCATGGCAGAGGTGGAGAACCAATGGGTTCTGACGTTCTGAGGAGTTGGGTACATTTTACTCCTGCCTTGTTTGCAAGGTTGCAGCTTTCATGTGATCCACGTGCTTGTTCAGGACCGCCTCTCCTACCTGAAATTTGTACATCACAGTACTTAACCATATGTCACCATGCCTCTTACCCATCAGACCATTCTCTGATTTCAACATCAAATTTCATCCCTTGAAGTAAACTGCCTCTCTCGATTAGAACAGTCTTTCGTCTGGCATTGGAATTCTTGATGCTGTTTCAGCTCCACCACCCCAGGTCCAGGAAGATCAGGTTTAATCTGATGCAAAATCTTCTCCCCATTAGGAACTCTGCTGAAGCTATATTACTAAAATTAAGCAGGAACCGGGATAGTTTGGTAATGAGTAATGCTATAACCTGTTTTATTTAAGGTTGCCTTCAAATTTTGGATTGCTCTTTCTGCCACACCATTGGATGATGAATGGTATGGAGCTGTCCTTACATGCCAAATGCCATTCAACTTTTGGAAATACATGAATTTCTTCCTGCTATATGATGGCCTGCTGTCTGAGACCAACACTTCTGAGAGTTTGTATATTGCAAAAAATGCTTGCAACTTTTCAACTGTTGTCTCTGGGTTTGATGAATAAACACAATGCACATCCAATCACTTTGAATGGGCATCCAAAATGCCTGAAAATAAAGCCCATGAATGGACCTGCATAGTCACTGTGTAACCAAGTCCAAGGTTTACCTGGCCATTCCCTCAAATGTGGGGGAGCTGCTGGTGGTACTCTTTGTCCTTGTTGGCACTCTGGTACTGCCCCACAAAAGCAGCAATGGAGGCATCCAATCCTGGCTGCCACACGCAACTCCTGGGAATCCTCAAATAATTGCAATTGAAAGTACGCATGGCTCATGTCCAGCTTCATGAAGCACAGCACCTCCCACCACCACCATCTCCCAACTCCCCACCATCCAACAGTTTTGCGTTTAAGTCCTCAATGAAAGGGAATGGGTACTTATATAGCTGTGAAAAGTGGTTTACCATTTATTTAAAATCCCCATTTAATCCCATCGGGATTCACAATCAATATGACTAGTGCTGCCCATTCCACAAACTATGCTGGTTTGATGATTCCCCCGCATTCCAGGCTTCTGGTTTCTGCCTCTACTTTTGCACATAAGGCAAATGGCACTGGGCGGGTCCATGCAGGATTGTGGAATTGCTTCTTGGTCAACATGTAATGTGGCTTTGACCCCTTCAACAGTCCCTAGATATTCCTGAAAAACTTTTGAATATTTAATCACGTCTTCACTCAGGCAGCCATTTTCTAATAAAGAAAATTGAGACAGTCAAATTGAATCTTTCTCAACTAATTTTCCCCATCGAGCTTAGGACCATCAGTGATAGCTGAACCAGCTGCTTCTCATCAGAGATTATGTTTTTCATAGATATTTTTTCATAGAATCCCTACAGTGTAGAAACAGGCTATTAGGCCCAACAAGTCCACACCAACCCTCTGAAGAGTATTTCACCCCGACGCATTCCCCTACCTTATTGCTGTACATTCACGCCTGACTCATGCATCTAACCCTGAACATCCCTGAACACTAGCATGGCCAATTCACCTAAACTGAACATCTTTGGATTGTGGGAGGAAACCGGAGCACACGGAGAAAACCCACAAGAGGAGAATGTGCACCTGAGGCGAGAATCAAACCCAGGGCCCTGGCACTGCGAGGCAGCAAATGATAACCACTGAGCCACCTTTAGCTGTACCCTTAATCTCTAAAGACTCCACAGTATAGTTCTCAGCACAGCCAAGGTCTTACACAAACTTAAGGATTACAGTCCAGAATTTTGGTAAAAACCATTTTCACAATCATTGATACAACTGTGCTGATATCGATGATTAGAACTGAGTGATCATTTAACCTGATGTTTATTTTTACTGGATCTTGCTAAGCAACTTAGCAGTTCCAAATTAATTGTAGGTGGATTTTCCAGGGTGTGCACTCTCCTAGATATCAGTCTATGAGGTTTCTTTCTCAATTCAGACCTCGTGGGACTCTTTTGCTGCCTCAAGTCCACATACCAGCAGCAATTACAATGGCTTGCAAGCCCGGATGCTCAAAAAAAATTTAACCATTTGGCCGAAGCTTAGCTTTGAGATTTTGCTGTGCGCTGACTTAAAGTCCATCTGTTCAGGATATGTCCCAAGTTAGGCTGTGCAATTGCCTTCACTCAAGTGGTGTTCCCCAAGCTCAGTCGGGCTGGCGAGGGTAACCACTTCCATCGGCATACCCTGCAACTCATATCCCCACTTGCCGCAATTTCTCATGACAAAGCAAGTTATAGTGCCTGTTTGGAGTCCACTTGGCTTCAACTAGTAAGCACTTTTACATGATCACACCATTAATCTCACATACTAAATGGTCTCTCAGCAGCTGATGGTTAAACCAAAATCACACGTTTCTTAACCTCATTAAAAAATCATGATACGGATTCCCATGGTTCTTGAACTGCCAAGTAAAACTGATAGCATTTCAGAATTAGAGGCGGCTTGGGATCATAATATGCTTTAGCTAAATCCAATCCTTCAACTGTTGAAAGGTTTTAGTATCTGGTACCTCACAGAAAGTTAGACTTCTAATAGCTTAGAAAAGCTGCAGGTCCACAAGCTGTCAGGAGAATTACGTGTTGCTTTTCATCATTTGCCTGGGAAAAACAATTCCTTCCAACTACTGGGCCCAATCTTCAATGGCAAGACTGAACAAGTCAAGCCTCCCAAATACTGGCATGATACATGATACATGATACCAGAAATGCTCACCCAATTCAAAGACGGCTGCTGCAAGTGAATCTCTTCAGAGGCATGTTATTCTCTGATCACTACTGGAATAACTCCATGAAAGCCGATATCCTGTCACCAAGTCACCCTTTATTTACATGTGTATAATCCATGAAACTGACCCAGCTAGCTCAGATTTGGCTCCTAGAGTAAACAGAAACCTTGACACTCCTGTTTTTTTTTTTATTAAACAAATTACAAAAACAGTTTACAACAAACATTTACATTTACAGCTGCATACAAGAGACAGGAATTTTACAAGGGAGAGGAGCAGCAAAGTCAGGCCCCAAACCCTACTGACAAACCTCAAATCCCAGTTTCACATATAAAAATATAAAGAGACATCAACAATGACATTTGTACATTAGACAATACTGTTATATACAAAAGTGCAGACAATACAGACCCAGCAAGTCCCCGCCCCTCCCACCTTCCGATCACTCTAAGGCAGCCTGCCCCTACCCACCTTCCGGTTACACTCCTGTTTGTTTTTTTTTAACTCTTTTTTTTAATAATAACCCCCACACTACCGTCCTCCACTGGGGATCCCCACCGCCCGATGGTCACTCCTGTTTTTTTTACCCCCACACTACCGCCTAACTGCAGTAGTGTTTATTTTTTCCCCAGCACCCATAGTGTGTGTGTGCAAGTGTGAGACGCAGTGAGAGACACAAAGTGCACAAATCTTTATTCAATTTCCACCACCAGGAAGATAGGAAAACACCTGGTGGCCAGTGACAAGCAGTGCCCTTCACATCAAAGGGCAATGCTGTGTGATCAAAACAGTGAAGGGGAGGGCAGGGACTAAATCAAAATAGAGTTAGAGGGGGAAATGATGTACTCCACTCCCTGCAGTGCCCACCTCTCCCTGAACAACTCCAGGGTGTTGGTGGACACCGCATGCTCCTTCTCCAAGGACACCCGGGCCCTAACGTAACCGCGGAAGAGGGGCAGGCAGTCGGCCCAAACGACCCCCTCCATGGCCCACTGCCTGGTCCTATTTATGGCCAGTTTGGCCAGGCCCAGGAGCAGACCCACGAGGAGGTCTTCAGTACCGGGTGTCCGAAGATCAGGAGCGTGGGACTGAAGTGCAACCAAAAGCAGAAGAGAAGGTTTTTGAAAAAATCAAAGAGGGAGTGCAAACGCCCACACCCAATATACACGTGGTCCACAGACTCCACAGCGCCACAGAACAAGCAGTTGGGTTGGGAGTCCGTGAACCACCGCAATCTGCGGTTGCAGGGGACTGCTACATGCAACACCCTCCACCCCAGGTCCCCGAGAGAAAGGGGGAGGACTCCTGTATAGAGAGCCCTCCACTGGGGATCCCCACCGCCCAGTGGCCACTCCTGTTTTTTTTCTTTCATTTCTCTTTTTTCTTCTTTTTTTTTGTTTTTTTCTTTACCCCCGCACTACCGCCTAACTGAGGTAGTGCTGCCACTCTTGTTTATATTTGTCTGTCAGGACTCCCTGATTGGACCAGGTTTACAGCCCCGATCAGGGAACTCATATTCTAGGAGATTCACCTGGCTGATCTTGTTTCGATCATTAGCAGTATAGATAAGATGAATAGCAGGTGCCTTTTCCCTAGGGTGGGGGATTTCAAGATAAGGGGGCATATTTTTTAGGGTGCATATTTTATCTCCCACCCATCCTTCTCCTCTCATCAAAAACAAAGAGTACTGTGCACTAGAATGGAGAGGTAACTAGATGTTGTTTCGACCAGGAGGCTGCCAGGAAGGTAAATCACTGCTTTAAGAGCTTACCTTGAGATACAGGGCCCTCCATTTTTGTTTAGCAGTCAGGAAGAGTGGGAAAGATGACCAGGAGGCTGCCGGGAAGGTAAATCACGACTTTACAAACTTACCTTAAGCGCCAGGGGCCTCCATTTTTGTTTGGCAGTCAGGAAGAGTGGGAGCAACAACCAGGAAGCTGCCAGGAATCTAAATCACCGCTTTAAAAACTTACCTTAAATGTTGGGGCCATTCATTTTTGTTTAGCAGCAGGAAGAGCGGGAGCAACAACCAGGATGCTGTTGGGAAGGTAAATCACTGCTTTAAAAGCTTACTTTGAGCACTGGGGCCCTTCATTTCTGTTCGCAGCAGTAAGAGTGGGAGTGACAACCAGGAAGCTGCCGGGAAGGTAAATCAATGCTTTAACAATGTATCTCGTGAATAGGCTCAGCGCATGCTGAGCTGAGTAGTGAAGTAATATATTTGGGCGACTGCATTACCTAAAACACTGCTTAGGTAGTATCTCCTACCCATTTCCCTCTTCTAAATAAAAAAAAGTTCTGTGTGCCAGATTGGTAAGGTAACTAGATTTTCTTTTATTCTTTATTTTTCAATAGTCTTTTTGGGAATTTAGAAGAGTGGGAGTCGAGGTTAGGGCAGTTGAACGTTCCTTCTGCAGCATGTGGGAGTTAAGGGTCACCACTGATGTCCCTGCTGACGTGTACCCTCGAAAACCATGTGAGGGAACTGGAGCTGGAGCTGGATGAACTTCAGATCATTCGGGAGGCAGAGGGGGTTATTGAGAGGAGTTGAGGGAAGTAGTCACACTTCAGGTACAAGCAAAAGGCAAATGGGTTACAGTGAGGGGGCGGAAAGGGAACCAGCAGACAGTGTAGGGATCCCCTGTGACTGTCCCCTCAATAACAAATATATCATTTTGGAAACTGTTGGAGGGGACAAGATACCAGGGATAAGCCATGGGGTACAGCTCTCTGTTGCTCAGAAGGGAAGGTGGGAGAGGAGAGAGCATTAGTCATTGGGAACTCCGTAGAGACATACAGATATACAGTATGGAAGCAGACCCTTCGGTACAACCCATCGATGCCCACCAGATATCCCAACCCAATCTAGTCCCACCTGCCAGCAGCCAGCCCAAATCCCTCCAAACCCTTCCCATTCATATAGCCATCCAAATGCCTTTAAAAATGTTGCAATTGTACCAGCCTCGACCATTTCCTCTGGCAGCTCATTCCATACACGAAGCACCCTCTGTGTGAAAAGGTTGCCCCTTAGGTCTCCTTTAAATCTTTCCCCTCTCACCTTAAATCTATGCCCTCTAGTATTGGACTCCCCAACCCCAGGGAAAGGACTTTGTCTATTTATCCTATCCATGCCCCTCATAATTTTGTAAACCTCTATAAGGTCACCCCTCAACCTCCCACACTCCAGGGAAAACAGCCTCCCCCTATAGCTCAAATCCTCCAACCCTGGCAACATCCTTGTAAATCTTTTCTGAACCCTTTCAAATTTAATAACATCTTTCCAATAGGAAGGAGAACCAGAATTGCACACAATATTCCACAGTGGCCTGACCTGGACCCAATATGCCAACCACTACAGCGGACAGCTGAAACTGACACCCAGAAGCGGCAAGGACAGACCACTATAAATACCGGAAGAAACATCAAAGAAGCGCTTCGCAGGAGGCTCCAGAGCACTGATGATGTCGCCTAGCCAGGGGACGAAACGTTTGCAACAAAAACTTCCAGCTCGGTGAACAGAACAACATTTAAGGCAGAAATTCAGAGACCAAGAGTGAAAGCTAAGAGCTAGCACAAACAGAGTTGGTATCTCTGGTTTGTTGCCGTGCCATGTGCTAGCAAGGTGAGAAATAGGGAGAGAGAGAGCAGTTGAACACATGGCTACAGGGATGGTGCAGGAGGCAGGGTTTTGGATACCTGGATAATTGGGGCTCATTCTTGGGTCAGTAGGACCTCTACGAACCGGATGATCTACACCTGAACCAGAGAGGTACCAATATCCTGGACGGGGAATTTCCTCAAGCTCTTAGGGAGGAGTTAAACTAATTCAGCAGGGGGATGGGAACCTAAATTGCAGTTGCAGTGTACAAGAGGTTGAGAGTAGTATGGTCAGAAATAAGGTTTCAAGGTTAAAGAGTGCACCAGCAAGCAGAAAGATGGTTTGAAGTGTATCTACTTCAATACCAGGAGCATCTGGAATAAGGTGGGTGAACTTGCAGCATGGGTCGGTACCTGGGACTTCAATGTTGAGCCATTACAGAGACATGGATAGATTAGGGACAGGAATAGTTGTTGCAGGTTCCAGTATTTAGATGTTTCAGTAAAAACAAAGAAGATGGTAAAAGAGGGGGGGGGGGTGTGGCATTGTTAGTCGGACAGTATTACGGTTGCAGAAAAGACGTATGAGGACTCGTCTACTGAGGTAGTATGGGCTGAGGTTAGAAACAGGAAAGGAGAGGTCATCTTTTTGGATAGGAGCAAGAGTAAAAGGATAGTTGTTATGGGGACTTTAATTTTCCAAATATTGACTGGAAATCCTACAGTTCAAGTACTTTAGATGGGTCAGTTTCTGTCCAAAGTGTACAGGAGCGTTTCCTGACACAGTTTGTAGACAGGCCAACAAGGAGCGAGGCCACATTAGATTTGGTATTGGGTAATGAACCCGGCCAGGTATTAGATTTGGAGGTAGGTGAGCACATTGGTGATAGTGACCACAATTCAGTTATGTTTACTTTAGCCATGGAAAAGGATAGGTAGATACTACAGGGTAGAGTTATAGCTCGGGGAAAGACAATTATGATGCGATTAGGCAAGATTTAGGATGCATAGGATAGGGAAGGAAACTGCAGGGATGGGCACAATTGAAATGTGAAGCTTATTCAAGGAACAGCTACTGCGTGTCCTTGACAAATATGTACCTGTCAGGCAGGGTGGAAGTGGTCAAGTGAGGGAGCCATGGTATATGAAGGAAGTTGAATCTCTTGTCAAGAGGTAGAAGGCAGTGACTTATGTTAGGACGAGACATGAAGGCTCAGTTAGGGCACTTGAGAGTTACAAGTTAGCCAGGAGAGACCTAAAGACAGAGCTAAGAAGACCCAGGAGGGGACATGAGAAATCGTCGGCAGATAGAGTCAAGGAAAACCCTGACGATTTCGATAGCTACATCAGGAATAAAAGAATGACAAGAGTAAGATTATGGCCAATCAAAAACAGTGATGGGAAGTTGTGCATGCAGTCTGAGGAGATAGGGGAGGTGCTAAATGAATATTTTTCATCAGTATTCACACTGGAAAAAGACAGTGTTGTCAAGGTGAATACTGAGATAAAGGCTACTAGATGAGATGGGATTGAAGTTCACAAGGAGGAGGCGTTAGCAATTCTGGAAAGTGTGAAAATAGATAAGTCCATTGGTCCAGATGGGATTTTTCCTAGGATTCTCTGGGAAACCAAGGAGGAGATTGCTGAGCCTTTGGCGTTGGTCTTTATGTCGTCATTGTCTACAGGAATAGTGCTACAAGACTGGAGGATAGCAAATGTTGTTCCCTCGTTCAAGGAGGGGAGTAGAGACAACCCTGATAGTTATAGATCAGTGAGCCTTCCTTCAGTTGTAGGTAAAGTATTGGAAAAGGTTATAAGAGATAGCATTTGTAATCATCAAGAAAGAAATAAGTTGACTAGGGATAGTCAACACAATTTTGTTAAGAGTAGGTCATGCCTCACAAACCTCATTGAGTTCTTTGAGATGGTGACCAAACAGGTGGATGAGGGTAAAGTGGCTGATGTGGTGTATATGGATTTCAGTAAGGCGTTTGATAAGGTTACCCACGATAGGCTATTGCACAAAATACGGAAGCATAGGATTGAGGGCGATTTGGTGGCTTGGATCAGAAGTTGGCTCGCTGAAAGAAGACAGAGGGTGCTGGTTGATGGGAAATGTTCATCCTGGAGTTTAGTTACTTGTGGTGTACCGCAGGGATCTGTTTTGGGTCCACTGCTGTTTGTCATTTTTACTAATGACCTGGATGACAGCTTAGAAGGATGGATTAGTAAATTGGCAGATGACACTATGTTCGGCAGAGTTGTTGATAGTGCAGAAGGATGTTGTGTTTACAGACAGACATAGATAAGCTGCAGAGCTGGGCTGAGAGGTCGCAAATGGAGTTTAATGCAGAAAAGTGTGAGGTAATTCACTTTGTAAGGAGCAACAGGAATAAAGAGTACTGGGCTAATAGTAAGATTCTTGGCCGTGTAGATGAGCAGAAAGATCCTGGTGTCGAGATTATAAAGGAAGGATGTTGAAGCTTTGGAAAAGGTTCAGAGGAGATTTACTAGGACATTGCCTGGTATAGAGGGAAGGTCTTACGATGAAAGGCTGAGGGACTTGACGCTGTTTTCTTTCAAGAGTAGAAGACTGGGAGGTCACTTAATTGAGTCATGTAAGATAATCAGAGGATTAGACAGTGTGGAAAGTGAGAGCCTTTTTCCTCAGATGGTGATGATTAGCATGAGGGGACATAGCTTTAAACTGAGGGGTGATAGATGTAGGGCAGATGTCAGAGATAGCTTCTTTACTCAGACAGTAGAAGGGGATTGGATCACCCTGCCTGCAACAGTAGTAGACTCACCAACTTTAAGGGCATTTAAATGGTCATTGGAGAACCATATGGATGAAAATGGAATAGTGTTGGTTAGATGGGCTTCAGATTGGTTCCACAGTTCAGCACAACATCAAGGGGCAAAGGGCCTGTACTGCGCTGTAATGTCCTATTTAGTAGCAGCATCTATAAGATGCACTCCAGAAATTCAGACCTTTAAATAACAGCTTCCAAACTCAAAACCACTACCATCCAGAAGGACAAGAAAAGCAGATATATGGGAACACTACCACCTGCAAGCTCACTCCAGGCCACTCATTATTCTGACTTGGAAACATATTACCGTTACTGTTGCTAGGTTAAAATCCTGGAACTCCCTCCCTAATGGCATTGTGGGTCTACCTACAGCATATGGATGTCAGCAATTCAAGAAAGCAGCTCATCATCACCTTCGCAATGGAAACTAGAAATGGGAATAAATGTTGGCATAGCCAGCAATGCTCATGTCTCACAAGTGAAAAAATCTGAGTATGCTTCCTTGTTTAAGGTATTCTCATATACCAGCTATCTCCTCACATCCACAGCAGCAAGTTGTAAACCACACAGCAAACTACAATGTTCGGGTCAATGCAAGAAGGTGCACGCTGGACATTAGATCAAGCATCATCATTTCATTTTCAAAGGCATAAATATTCCTCCCAACAATTGTATTATATCCTCCTTCAGCCTCAGTTTGCAGATTCCTAACTGATGTCACGAGCCATTTCTTAAATGGCTGGCCCTCATTTTCAAGTAGCCAGCCATCCAGCTGTCCTTTCGGTGCAAACAGCTGTAGAAATGAGAGTGTCTAAGAATGTAAGAGCTGTGCTACTCCCATCGGTACGCGGATGCAAATTAAGGGAAGGATATCCTTTTGATTGGTCAGTTTCCATGCTGCACAAGTCTGATTCTATGAGTATTCAATGTTTAAGGAGGACTGACAAAAAGGAATAGGAGTTATGCTGATGCTATATGCTGAGATGAGTACATTAGTCAGAGAGGGTCTCAGCTCGTAAGAACAGTGTGTTGGTGGAACTAAAGAAGCAGCAATGGAGAACATTAGCTAAAAGTCAGGAAATAGAGAGTTGGATCAAATGAGTCATTCTCTCATTGGAAGGCTGTGACTAGTGGGGTAGTGCAAAGATCAAATACTTGGAACCCAACTGTTCATAATATATCATGATTTGGAGGTGGCAACAAAATGAAATATTTCCAACTTTGCACATGATACAAAGTTAAACAGCAATATGTATTGTGAGGAAGATGTAAAGCAGCTTCAGGAGAAATTAGTTGAGAGTAGTGAGTGGGCAAAAATATAGCAGATAAAATGTAACGTGGAAAAATGTGTAGTTATCCACTTTGGTGAGAGTGACAGATGTGCAGAACATTTCTTAAATAGGAAGAGGTTGGAAAGTGTAGACGTGCAAAGGGACCAAGGCGTCCTTGTCAGTAAATCACTGAAGGACAACATGCATGTGCAGCAAGCTAATTAGAAAGCTAATCAAATATTAGCTTTTATCATGAGAAGCTTTGAGGACAGAAGTAGTGATTTCACTTCACTAGTATAGAAGTTTGGTTAGACTGAACTTGGAGTAACACATGCACATTTGGTCTCCTTACCTCAGAAAATATATTATTCCCAAAGAAGGAGTGCAACATACATTCACCAAACAAATTCCTGGGAAGAATTATTAAACATTATAATAAACATTATAATTGTACTCACATCCACCACTTCTTTAGGATGTTCATTCCATACGCAAACCATCCTCTGTGTAAAACAGGTGTTTTTAAAATCTATCTCCTCTTATTTTAGAATAGATCATAGAGTCCCTACAGTGTGGAAACAGGCCCTTCAGCTTAACAAGTCCACATCGACCCTCCGAAGAGTATCTCACCCAAGCCCATTCCCCTATCCTATTACTCTACATTTGCTCACTTTCACCCCCTGACTCATGCACCTAACCTACACATCCATGAACACTATGGGCAATTTAGCATGGCCTACTCACCTGACCTGCACATCTTTGGACTGTGGGAGGAAACCAGAGCACCTCTGTGGGTGGCACGGTGGCACAGTGGTTAGCACTACTGCCTCACAGCGCCTGAGACCCGTGTTCAATTCCCGACTCAGGCGACTGACTGTGTGGAGTTTGCACGTTCTCCCCGTGTCTGCGTGGGTTTCCTCCGGGTGCTCCGGTTTCCTCCCACAGTCCAAAGATGTGCGGGTCAGGTGAATTGGCCATGCTAAATTGCCCATAGTGTTAGGTAGGGGTAAATGTAGGGGTACGGGTGGGTTGCGCTTCGGCGGGTCGGTGTGAACTTGTTGGGCCAAAGGGCCAATTTCCACACTGGAAGTCTAATCTAATCTAATCTAATCACCTGAAGGAAACCAAGCAGACACAGGGAGAATGTGCAAACTCCACACAGACAATTACCTTAGACTGGAATCGAACCCAGGTCCCTGACACTGTGAGGTAGCAATGCTAACCACTGAGCCATCGCGCCACATCTTAAAAAAAGTGCCCCCTAGTCTTGTAATGCCCCACCCTAGGGAAAAGACAAATACCATTAACACTATCTATACCCCTAATTATTTCATAAATTTCTATAAGGTCACCGGTCAACCTCCTACATTCCAGTGAAAAAAGTCCCAGCCTATCCAGCCTTTCTCTATAATTCAAATCTTTCATGCCTGACAACATTCTGGTTAATCTTTTCTGAACTTGCTTCAGCTTAATAATATCCTTCCTATAACTGAGCGACCAGAACAAGACACAGCATTCCAGAAGTGGCCTCACCAATGTCCTGTATGACCTCAACATGATTCCCAACTCCTACATGTAAGTTAAGAATTAGATTAGCCACAATTGCATTAAATGATATAGCAAGTTCAACAGGTTTTACATTATATTCCATACGCTTTGGAAACAAGCCCTTCAGCCCAACAAGTCCACACTGACCCTCCGAAGAGTAACCCACCCAGAACCATTTCCCTACCCTATATTTACCCCGACTAATGCACCTAACACTATGGACAATTTAGTATGGTCAATTGGCTTAACTTGCACATCTTGGATTGTGGGAGGAAACCCACGCAGACACTGAGAGGATATACAAACTTCAACGCCCGAGGCGGCAATCTAACCCAGGTCCCTGGCCCTGTGAGGCAGCAGTGCTAGCCACTGAGCCACCGTGCTACCCCAGGTTGAAAGGTCTGATCCTGTTCCTATATCTGATTTCACCACCACTTGCCTATGATCCTCAACTCCTTTGTCAAAAATATATCTAATTCAGCCTTGAATAAACTCAGTAATATAGCCTCCATTACTTTCTGGGAAAAGAGAATTCCACATTAAAAACCCACTTCGAGAAAACGTTTCTCATCACCTTGTTACCACTTGCATTTTGAAGAAATCCAGCACCTTATCCAAATCTTCTTGCTCTCTGTATGCCTGTCCTCATCAGTGTTGAGCTTGATATAGTTGGCTACTCTCTTAAACTTCTTCTATGACAAGTCTGATGCAACAATGGCTGCTGATTGAGAAATGATGTAGACATTTTCTGCTGATTTCTCGACTGCAATGATTTTCGAAGTTGCAGAAATCAGATATCCACTCACATATCCCAGAAGCATTTTACAAATAAATGTAACTGCTTCCATGGGGAGACTCAGACAACCAAACACTGTTGTTCAGACATCAACAGATAATTTGAGAGCTGCCTATTCACCCTTCCTGCAAGATAGTTTCTTCTGCTTCCGTGGTCCTGATCACAGTTATTTCTGAGGCCTTCTGCCCTTCTAAGCTTCTTCATGCCCCACAACAAATGACTGGCTAGAGGTCTCCTTGGTCAACTGCTCTTGTTATTCTCTTTCTCCTCACATAAGGATCATCCACTGGAATGCACTATTCCCATGGTCCAATGCACTGTTGATTCCTTTCTGTCAGCCTTCCCTCCTTAGCGCCAGAAATTGTTACTCTGACTCCCTCTCAGCTAATGTCTTCAGTGGATCCACTTTAGCTCAAAGTTAATATATCAAAATTCCC
This sequence comes from Hemiscyllium ocellatum, assembly GCF_020745735.1. Lineage (NCBI taxonomy): Eukaryota > Metazoa > Chordata > Chondrichthyes > Orectolobiformes > Hemiscylliidae > Hemiscyllium > Hemiscyllium ocellatum. The sequence continues at coordinate 61,408,423 of NC_083406.1, read as the reverse complement.
TCATCTCCCATCCAATGCTAACTTCAGCCTCTAACTCTTCATACCAAATTCCTCATTCCATGAGAAAATTTAGCACCAATACTGATGCTACAATTTACCATATAAAGAGGTAAAATGCTGAAAAATTATTATTGTAGACACAGAATAGTCAAAAGAATACATGTCCTATTTCTTTCTTAAAACTAAAGATTGGCCTTATCCTCAAGAGTGTTCTATTCATACAGCAAAGAAAATCTGAGATCAGAGCCTTGACCTTAATTCCATAACTGAGAGGAAAATAACTTGCTGTTAACTGAAGTATACCACGAAAAAGAATTGAAGACACTGTATGCTTCAGTCTTGTTCGTTCAATATCTAAACCAGTTCTACATTAGTAGAGTATTTCTTTATTCCCATAACTGATAGCATTTTAACAATTGAAAAGCTTGCATCTATCATGTATTCATGTTCCAATGCTGTAAATCACTTATTTTTTATATCTTTTATTTTTAATTCTTCAGCCCTTCATCAAATTCTCCCAACTCAATTGCAACTGTACACTAAATCAAGGTTCTATGCTGCTTTAACAATGTTTCTCAGTTCAAACAAAGAAGTCCTCAGAATTTGTGTTGTATTCGAACAATATTGTATTGTCTCACATCAGCCTCGGTTATAGAGATTTTATCAAAGTTAAAAATCACACAACTTATAGTCCAACCTAGTACTGTCAGATTTTTTTTTGTAAATATATTTATTAGCAAATTTTTTAACTTTACAAACATATAAAATTATTGAAAAAAAAACAAATATCAGTATAATAAAAAAAATTTACAATACAAGTACTTTCTACTAATTACTAACCTACCCTATAATACAAAGCAAACCCTAACACTGTGCAAAGCAATACCAAAAAAAGAAAGAAAAGCAAAAAAAAACACAAAATACAGAACAGCTATGCTCAGCGCAAAGCTTCCAAACAAAGGAATGGGAGCATTGTATATATACCCATATTGACTCAGGTGGCCCCCTCCAGGGCTCAGGGCTTGACAAATCTAATCATCCTAGTTAAACAAATGCTCAAGTTAAGATAACTGACAAATCTATATCCAAATAACTCAAGGGCTGCCATGTCTTATAAAAATTCCTGTTGTGTGGTGCACCATGTTTGTAAAAAAGTCCAAGGGAATGTGCTCCATAATTAATTTCTGCCATCCCAGCAAGCCTGGCGGGTTCTCAGACACCCAATTCATCAGAATATTCTTACATGCACAGTATGCAAGAATATTAAATAGTTTCTTCCCATGTCTGTCTAAAGATGGTAAATTTGGTAGACCTAAGAGGAGAGATATCAGGTCTACTTTGACTTCAGTCCTCAATACTCTCCCGCCACAGCGCTCCAATAAGCACAGAGCCTGTGGCATGTCCAGAAGCAATGGGTATGAGTACCGACACTTATTTTACTGAAGATGCATCTTTTCTAAACTTTGCCAGACGGTCTGGTGCCAGATGAGCCCTGTGCAGAACTTTTAACTGTGTAGCGCATGTCCTATTACAGATTGAGATCTTTCTAGTATTCTCCCATGTTTCAGAAAAGATCTTCACTTCCAGCTCTTGTTCCCAGACCTCTCATAACTGGTTAATGTCCTGCCAGGCCCTGCCACCCAGTAGGTGAGAGAGGGCACTAACCAAAAGGGTGCTTGTGGGACGTAGCAACAATCTCTCTGTATCGGGCTTATAGGGCTTAGTGAGAAGCATAGTCTTCTTCCGGATGAAATCCCTAACCTGACAAAAACGGAAAAGATCTCTGCTGGGCAACCCGTATTTGCAACTCAGTTGCTCAAAAGACATCATAACCTCCCCCTCAAACAAACCTCCCAAACTAGAAACTCCTCTTGCTGCCCATAGTTTGAACCCCGAGTCCATCATCCCTGGTCGGAACCCTGGCATCCCAACTATAGGTGTAAGTGGCGAAGTCTTGGATAAACAACCCTCGCTCTGACACATCGCCCTCCATGCCTTGACTGTACTAATGACAATAGGGTTCCAGCAATGGTCCATAACTGTCCTCATCTTATCCATGAAGAACAGTTTAATAAGAGAGGCCTCGATATCCAGCCATACTGAGTTTGGATCGGTTACTTACCCAATCACAGACAAAGGACAGCAGGGAACTCAATTGATACCTCCTCGTGTCTGGGAAATCAACTCCTCCCCTCCATGAGGCAACTGCAATTTAGTAAGTTTGATGAGGGGCTGCCCACGATGCCAGACAAAGGAACCAAACCACCCCATAAGCTTCCGCAGCGTTGACCTGGGAAACATTATAGGGAGCATACACATGGGATAAAGCAAACGAGGAAGAACATTCATCTTAATTCGAGATATTCGGCCCAGCCATGAAATTGGAAGAGCTTCCCATCTCTGGAGATCTTGCCTTATATTGTTGAGCAAGTGAACAAAGTTAGTCCGAAATAACAGATTAAACTTGGGGGTAATAAGAATGCCGGAAATTAAAAGTATCGGAACCCTGCCCGTGGCCATTTAAAAGGGAACTTAGGGCCACCTTCAACTTCTGGCACATCCTTAAGGTTCCCCAAAGGCGTAGCCTCCGATTTTGCAAAGTTAATCTTATATCCTGAAATAGCCCCAAATGAATTGATACATTGTATAAATGGGGTACAGAGGTCAACAGGTTCGATAAAGACAGGAGGACATCATCCGCATACAACATAATCTTGTGTGCCCTCGATCCGACTTCCAGAGTGGTTATGTGGACGCTCTGACTATTGGCTTCTGCCAGCGGCTCTATCACCAAGTAAACAACAGAGGTGGGAGGGGGCAGCCTTGCCGACTACCCCTACCAATCCTAAAATTCCCAGACTTCACCCCATTGATGATGACCGCGGCCATAAGGTGACGATATAAAACCTCTACCCACCTGGCAAAGACCTCACCCAACCCAAAGTGCTCTAAGACATAAAAAAGATACAGCCATTCCACCTGGTCAAATGCTTTCTCTGCATCTAAGGAAATCACCAACCCCTGAATTGATCATTGCTGAAACACTTGGACCATATTCAGCAACCTTCTAATATTATTAGAGGATCTATGGCCCCTTATAAAGCCTGTCTGGTCCTCTTTAATAATATGGGGCAACACACTTTCCAATCTCAACACCAGGATCTTGGACAGAATCTTGAAATCTGAATTTAATAGACAGATGGGCTGTATTTTTTTTAGATTAGATTAGATTAGACTTACAGTGTGGAAACAGGCCCTTCGGCCCAACAAGTCCACACCGACCCGCCGAAGCGCAACCCACCCATACCCCTACATTTACCCCTTACCTAACACTACGGGCAAGTTAGCTTGGCCAATTCACCTGACACGCACATCTTTGTGACGGTGGGAGGAAACCGGAGCACCCGGAGGAAACCCACGCAGACACGGGGAGAACGTGCAAACTCCACACAGTCAGTCGCCTGAGTCGGGAATTGAACCCGGGTCTACAGGCGCTGTGAGGCAGCAGTGCTAACCACTGTGCCACCGTGCCGCCCATAAAGTGTATGAGTCACAATCCTCAGGAACTTTCCCCTTCTTAAGAATTAAGGAAATATTAGCTTCTCTCAAAGATAGTGGTAGGCATTCATGCATATAGGAGTGATTGTACATCTCCACCATTGGCCCTGACAGAATTTCTATAAACTCTTTATAAAACTCCTCCGGAAGACCATCAGGGCCAGGTGCTTTCCCACTCTAACGTTGCCTAGCTGCCTCCTGTATTTCCTGAACTGTCAAGGGGGCATTGAGGAGAGAGGCCTGTTCCAAGATTACCCCTGGGAGGTCCAGGTTCTTAAAAAAGGTCTGCATTTTAACCCTCCTGTCCTCGCAACCTTCAGATCGATACATTTCAGAGTTAAAAAGCTCTGGAAAGCCTCATTAATTTTTTAGCATCGTGTGTAAGGACCACGACGCTGTCTCTGATTGCAGTAATGGATTGGGGAGTATACTTTTTCCTAGTCAGGTACACTAAATACTTCCCTGGCCTATCCCCCTATTCGAACAGCCTTTGTCTAGCAAAAGCAAGTTCTTTCTTTGCGTTTTGCGTCAGTATTGAATTCAAGGCAGCCCGGAGGGCCGTGATCCACTGTAGCTTAGTCACCGAAGGCCACGCAAAATGTGCTGCCTTGGCGCTTTCAACCATGTCTCAAGTAGATGCTGCTGTTCCTCCTTGCCGAATAGGAAATAGCTAATCCCCTAGCAAAGGTCGTAGCAGTCTCCCATAGCATAGATGGACTACTAGCCTTGCCTGAGTTGATAGTCAAGAATTCCTGAAACTCCTTCAAAAAGTATTCCACAAATTTGGAATCCTTAAGGAGAAAAGGGTCCAAACGCCAGTGCCGCAAACCTAGCCCCTCACTCTTGGCCTTAACCTCCAAATACACTGCTGCATGATCAGAGATAACTATATTCCTAATTTTACAGCCCATAATTGAATCGAGAAGGGCCAAGGGAGCCAGAAAGAGGTCAATCCTTGTGTGACATTTATGTGGGTTTAAAAAAACGTGAAATCCCTCCCAGTAGGGTGAAGACATCTCCAAATATCCACCAGCCCCAACTCCTCACATAAGTCAAGCACCTGCTTGGCCTGTGAAGAAATAGTTGGAGGCCCACAAGGTATCCTGTCCACTGTTGGATCTAAAAGGCAATTAAAATCCCCCCTATAATAATGTGCCATGCTCCAAAAGCACTCAACTTAGAGAAAGCCCTAATCAAAAATTTGAGGGGATGCGCCGGAGGACAGTAGACATTTAAAATGCCATCCCATGTATCAGGGCTTTAAGTATCACAAACCGTCCCTGCTCATCCTTCACTTGCTCTAATAGTGTGAATGGAAGATTTTTCCGGGTAAGTACCGCCACTCTCCTACTTCTAGTGGTAAAGGATGAAAAGAATACCCGATCATAACACCCCTGTTGTAATTTCAGGTGTTCCCCATCATCAGGATGGGTTTCCTGCGACAAAGCGATATCAACTCTTTTCCTCTTAAGGCTAGAAAGCACTATTTTCCTTTTAACAGGTGAATGACTTCCCCTAATGTTCCAGGTGCACCATTTAATAAGACACTTAGCCATATCCCCTTTCAGCGACCCTTGAACCTCTGGGAGGGAGAACCCTGCTGACAAAGCGCCAAACATAAGTATATAAAGACTCACAGAATCGAAAAACTATATATACAAAAACAACTCTATATAATTATAAACAACTATTAATACCAAAAAACTACAAAAAAACCAACTATAAAACCTTGAATGGAAGACTCTTCCCCCTGCCCCATAGGGGGCACTCACCCTCCCCATCCACTCTTTCACAGCTCCTTCAAACCCGTACTGTGCCCCAGCCTTAGGCCAGAAAAAAAACAAGATGATCCTTAAATCAACAGAAAAAAGACCGAGTCAGGATGAGCACTCCACCCATTGCTGGCTTCATTTCATCCCTACTTGTGACTAAAAGAGAAACAGAAGAAACAAAAAAAAGGGAGAGACAAAGATCATCCACAAAATTTTCCATCAGAAAATCCAGTTATTCAAACAAAAGGAACAACTTATTCCAAGGTCTTTCCCCCCTTTCCAAAAAGGAAAGTATTAGGGAGAAAGAAAGGAATTTTAAAAAAAGGAAGGGAAAACATGAGGAAAGATAGAAAGCAGAACAAACATTAACCGTATTCTTCAGGCCATTCCGTCTATTTTAAAGTCTCTACAAAGTTTTTAGCTTTATCCGCTGAGTCAAATGTATAAACTGAGTCCTCGTGGCTGAAACGGAGCACTGCAGGGTATGTCATGGAGTACTGAATGCCCAGGTTCCTCAGCCTCTTTTTTAACTTCAATGAAGGACTTCCTCTTTCGAATTACAGCTGCAGAGTAATCCTGGTAAAATATGATTTTTGACCCCTTGTACAGTAGTGCCTGTGGATCTTTACCCAGGGATCTGGAAGCTTCTATGACATTTTGCTTGTCCTTATATGGATGGAAGTGTACTAGGACCGAGCAGGGGCGCTGCACAGGTCAGGCCCTGTGCACTGTAACCTGATACGCCCTTTCAATCTACAGCCTGCTGAAGGCCCAGAAACTTCGGTAGCCAGCTTTCAAAGAAGCTGACTGGCTGCTCATCTTCCTCACCTTCAGGGAGCCCGACAATTCAGAGGTCAGCGATAATGGTTTTGCAAGACCTGCACCTCTCGCTCCAGTACCTTGATCCGACTGGATGAGGACTCCATCGCAGCTTCCGAGGCCTTAGTTCGACCCTCCACCTCCTCCAGCCTCTCCCTGAGGTCCTGGCTCTCCTGCTCATGCTTCTGCAGCATGGATGCGATAGATTGGACCTGGGTACGAATCTCCCCCCGGATCTCCTCAATCGCAGCCCCAACTTTCAAGGTCAGTCTCTCCATCGCTGCAGTCAATTCCTGTCCGTTTGTCAGGTCCCCGGGGCAGTCAGGAGAGACTGCTACTGCTGCAGTCTCTGGTGTGGTAGGTGCTGCAGGGGAGTGTCCTCTCTGCTGCTGTTTGCTTGTTCCTTTTCCCTTTGGCATCCTTCCCACTCCCAAATATTAAGAAATATGTGATCTGTAAGGTTTTAAACTAATAATTCCACCACATAAGTCGGCCAGGGATGGCAAAAAACACCAGTATGCCTTGGTTTTTAGGCAGAGTTGTCCACAGCAGTTCTACAGAATTGCTGCCATCTTGCCGAGTCCCTGTGTGATTTTTTAAACTTTGTCTACTTCAGTCCAACAGCGGCACCTCCAAATTAGATTTTATCAAGACAGTGATTGGAGTCCAATGTGCATTCCCTGAAAACTGGTTGCAATTGGTAAAAGCAAATCTAATCAGGAAAGGCACAGTCACAAGCCTCAGAACCAAAAAGCACTTTTTAATTCAATGTTTTACATTTATTGTTTTTGCTGAAAACAGAGTGAATTCAATTTATCCCAATTCTATCATGTTAGCATTGACGCATAGATTATTTCCACAAACAAGGAGGACATTTGGCCTATCATGTCTGAACTAGTCAACAGAGATCTGACTACACTAATCCCATTTTTCAGCTTTTCGCCTATAGCCTACAGTAATGCAAGTGCATACCTAAATACTGTTTAAATGCTGGAAGATTTATTAACTCAATCAATCTTTCAGGCAGAGTTCCAGACTTTCACTAAACTTCTGACTGAAAAATATTTTCTTAACTCTCACTTTAGCCTTCTATATCTTACCTTAAAGCTGTGCCTCATAGTTATTGACATTTCCACTCATGGAAAAAGTACCTTCCTATCCAGCCTAGCTATGCCCCTCATAATCAGGTGCCTTCTGCTGTTCCAGGAACAATGAAAATCAAAGACAACAGCACTAGCAGATGCAAAGGGATAAACACTCGACTCCAAGGGCAAGGGAATGGAATAGAGGTCAAGGAAAATTATTCCAAAAACATGGCTGCAGGCAATAGATCAGTGGCTACCTGAAAAATGCCCTTCACCGGCATATTTTTAATCTTGGTAATACAATTAGCATACCATTAACAGAAAGCTTTCTCCACTTGTCTGAGCACCAGTGCCTCAGGAGGCTCAGGCTTGAAGATTGTATGCAGCCCAGATAGAAGGTTGGCTGGCTAACAGAAAACAGTGCATGCATTGATGTTTTTTTTCTAATTGGCAGGATGTGATCAGTGAAGTCCCACAAGGGTTTGTGCTACAGCATCAGCTTTTGACAGTTTATATCAATGATGTAGATGTGGGCAGTGAAGACATGGTAGCTAAATTCATAAATGACACTAATTTGGGTCAGGAAGTAGATTGTGAAGAAGACATAAAGAAGATGCAAGCAGGTACAGATAGGTCAAGTGATTGTACAAAAATCTGGCTGATGGAATATAATGTGGGAATACACAAAGTTGTTCACTTTGACAGGAAGAATAATAAAAAATATTACTTAACCCATTAACAAATCCCCAACCAGAATCACCTTTGGGGATATAATTCCCAGTGTACATACTAACCTGCTCCTAATTGTTTCAGAAAATTCCAGCCTTCTTCTCTATCAGTATCCACTGCACTTTTCACTCTGATCTCCTAACCTTTTCATTCCCAAAACACTATATATTAATTGCCCTACCCAACAGCACAAACTGAAAATTGCTTCCCAAACCCCTCCACTTTGGTCCTTCCCTCTCCACTGATGTAAATCCTTTTTAAACCTACCTCTTCAACTGCACGTAATTTATTCTGGATCAGTGGTGCTGGAAGAGCACAGCAGTTCAGGCAGCATCCAACAAGCAGCGAAATTGACATTTCGGGCAAAAGCCCTTCATCAGGAATAAAGGCAGTGAGCTGGAAGCATGGAGAGATAAGCTAGGGGAGGGTGGGGTGGGGAGAGAGTAGCATAGAGTATAATGGGTGAGTGGGGGAGGAGATGAAGGTGATAGGTCAGGGAGGAGAGGGTGGAGTGGATAGGTGGAAAAGGAGTTAGGCAGGTCAGACAAGTCCGGACAAGTCCTGGGGACAGTGCTGAACTGGAAGTTTGAAACTAGGATGAGGTGGAGGAAGGGGAAATGAGGAAGCTGTTGAAGTCCACATTGATGCCCTGGGGTTGAAGTGTTCCGAGGCGGAAGATGAGGCGTTCTTCCTCCAGGCGTCTGGTGGTGAGGGAGCGGCGGTGAAGGAGGCCCAGGACCTCCATGTCCTCGGCAGAGTGGGAGGGGGAGTTGAAATGTTGGGCCACGGGGCGGTGTGCTTGATTGGTGCGGGTATCTCGGAGATGTTCCCTAAAGCACTCTGCTAGGAGGTGCCCAGTCTCCCCAATGTAGAGGAGACTGCATCGGGAGCAACGGATACAATAAATGATATTAGTGGATGTGCAAGTAAAACTTTGATGGATGTGGAAGGCTCCTTTAGGGCCTTGGATAGAGGTGAGGGAGGAGGTATGGGCACAGGTTTTACAGTTCCTGTGGTGGCAGGGGAAAGTGCCAGGATGGGAGGGTGGGTCGTAGGGGGGCGTGGACCCGACCAGGTAGTCACGGAGGGAACAGTCTTTGCGGAATTCTGAAAGGGGTGGGGAGGGAAATATATCCCTGGTGGTGGGGTCTTTTTGGAGGTGGCGGAAATGTCGGTGGATGATTTGGTTTATGCGAAGGATGGTAGGGTGGAAGGTGAGCACCAGGGGCGTTCTGTCCTTGTTACGGTTGGAGGGGTGTGGTCTGAGGGCGGAGGTGCGGGATGTGGACGAGATGCGTTGGAGGGCATCTTTAACCACGTGGGAAGGGAAATTGTGGTCTCTAAAGAAGGAGGCCATCTGGTGTGTTCTATGGTGGAACTGGTCCTCCTGGGAGCAGATACGGCGGAGGCGGAGGAATTGGGAATACAGGATGGCATTTTTCCAAGAGATAGGGTGGGAAGAGGTGTAATCCAGGTAGCTGTGGGAATCGGTGGGTTTACGTAATTTAACCTCTTTCATTACAGGTGCTCAAAACTGATCCTGAATGTTTAACTTTTCAGAGAAGAACAGATACTGCATAATATTTTTTAACTGTTATATCCAGCAATCTTTAGCATTCTCATAAAATGTTATATTTCCAGGTAAGAGTGCTTGTTATAGTCATTTTCATCACTAATTAAGATATTAGAACTTTGGGTTAACCTGAAGTTTATGCAGATGGTCAAGAGAGAAACTGAGACCTTCAGAGTTTAAAGTGAACCCTGGCTCAAAGGTATACCCAATCTTGCAATCCCAAAATGGAAAATAGGATTAAGAAGGTGTCTTTTTCCTAGGGTGAGGGACTTCAACATGACGGGGCATATTTTTAAGGTGAAAGGAGAAAGATTTTAAAAAAGACTTGAAGGGCATTTCTTTTCGTGTGTGGAATAAGCTTCCAGAGGAAGTGGTGGATGTGGGTGGAGTTGCAACGTTCAAAAAGCACTTAGGTAAGTTCATAAATAAATGGTTGGAGGGGTATGGGCCAAAGACAAGCAGGTGGGACTAGTGTAGTCTGGGATTATGGTTGGCATGGACTGATTGGGCCAAAAGGTCTGTATCCATGCTGTACGACTCTATGAAAACATTCCAATCCAATTTTACATTTGCATACAAGTTTGCATATGCTCTATTTTCCACATTGCACTACATTAAAAAAATTGTAGCTTTAAAACAAACTAGGATGCAGTGATGGATATGTTTTTTATGGTATCCCTAGCAATGCTTATCTTGAAAATAAAAAGTTATAAGAACGTTAGAACTAGAAGCAGGAGTAAGCAATTCAGCCCCTCAAGCCTGCTTCACAATTTAATGCTCTGGGGTAGTGAATTCCACAGATTCAAAATCCTTTGTGAAAAGTAATTTTTCCTTATTTCATTTGAATCTGCTACCCCTCAACCTAAAATGATGACGTTTCATTCTAGGTTACCACACAAGAGGAAGAATCTGCTCTACATCTACTTTGTTAGCCCATTAGGACATTATACACCTCAACTAGATTCATTCTTCTAAACTCTAGTGAGTATAGGCCTAAACTGTTCAACCCCTCCTCATAAAAAAGTCTTTCTTTAATTGATCTAGTGAACCTTCTCTGAACAACCTCCAAAGCAATTACATCCTTCCTCAAGTAACTGGAACAAAAATATATGCAGAGCTCCATATGCTGTCTCATCAATATCTTGTCAAGTTGCAATGATTCAAAGTTTGTGACAAGATTTGTAGCTCGGGTGCTCGTCATTGTGGTTCTGTTCACTGAGCTGGGAGATTTTGTTGCAAATGTTTCGTCCCCTTTCTAGGTGACATCTTCAGTGCTTGGGAGCCTCCTGTGAAGCGCTTCTGTGCTGATTCCTCTGGCATTTATAGTGGTTTGAATCTGCCACTTCCGGTTGTCAGTTGTTGTCCGCTGCAGTGGCCGGTACCGGCCTATACACCGATATACATAGATCCTTATATACCGGCCACTGCAGCGGACAGCAACTGACAACCGGAAGCGGCAGATTCAAACCACTATAAATGCCGGAGGAATCAACACAGAAGCGCTTCACAGGAGGCTCCCAAGCACTGAGGATGTCACCTAGAAAGGGGACGAAACGTTTGCAACAAAAACTCCCAGCTCGGCGAACAGAACCACAACAAGTTGCAATAATACTTCTCTACTTTTATAAACAATTTCTTTAGCAATAAATTCCAAAACCATGAGCATTCTAAGAAGTAGGTGAGGAAAAAAATATTGCTTGTTTTATGAAAAGCAATACTGCATCATGCAATACCTGAAGAGATATACTTACATATGGGACTGTCTCCAGTGTTTCTGTGTTTATAATCATGGGGGCAGGGCTCGCCTGTGTGTAAATAAAAATGTAATCAGGTCCATTTGTAAAAATTACCACCAGCAAACCACAAAGACAATTTCATAAACTGTCACATTGTTATGTAATAAATATATAGATGGTTCTGCATTTAATGCTTAAATCAGTAAATTTCATAATAAATCAGTTGTAACAAGTGTAAAGTTATGTTTTTAAAAATACATTAAATCCAGTTATCAACTTAAAAAGTGCTGAGCACTGTACATTGGAAAATTATTGTTATATATCAAATGTCTGCACCAAATATCACAATTTCATCGTAATATTCAGGAAACATAATGGAAATATGTTATCACTCTTCCTGTACTTTTATAATAAATTACTTTCATACACTTATGCAATGATTTGATAGCATTTAGCAGGAATGTTAATTGCTTGGTGTACTCCTTTTAGCAACAATGAAAAGATTATGAACTTATGACCACGCCACCGTGTTTGGTGATAATGAGTTCAAACATAATTACTTAGCATGAATATGGCAATTATTTAATACAATCCTAAGAAAATTACACAATTCCAGGCAATTAAACAAGACGGAATTTCAGAAAATGAAACCCGACGGGACCAACACCCCACGATTCTACGGACTACCAAACATCCATAAACCAGGAGCCCCCCCTGAGACCTATAGTCTCACTACCCGGAACACCAACTTACAGACTGGCCAAAGAACTACATGCAAGACTGAAGTACCTAGTAGAAGAGTCACAGCACTCCATCCACTCCACCCAGGAATTCCTAAAAATCATCAAAAACACTAAAATAGAGGAAGACGAAGGAATGATCGCATTCGACGTAACAGCACTGTTCACCTCCATCAACATCGACCTGGCAAAGGAAATACTCACCACACTTTTAGAAGAGACCATCAAAAACACACTAACCACCATCAATCACACTACCAACGAAAACATCATGAAGCTAGTGGACCTGTGCCTCACCACCCACTTCACTTTCAACAACATAGTCTACAAACAAACCAATGGCACACCCATGGGAACTCCGCTATCAGGATTCATAGCAGAAGCGGTAATGCAAAGGCTAGAACAAATAGCCCTACCAATCAAACCAAAAATCTGGGTTCGCTACGTAGAATGACACCTTTGTCATCACAAAACAAAACAAGATAGAAGAGACATTTAATATCATCAACAACACCCTCACAGGCATAAAGTTCACCAAGGAGGAAGAAACCGACAACAAACTCGCATTTCTGGACGTCACAGTAGGAAGAAAGGACAAGGGAGAATTACAAACCTGCATATACAGAAAACCGACAAACACTGACCAAATATTCAACTACACTAGCAACTATCCCAACACACACAAACAAAGCTATTTCGGAACACTATTCCAACGAGCCACCACACACTGCAGCACAGACGAACTTCAAAAAACAGAGGAGAACCACCCACACTACGTATTCAAGAAGAATGGATACTCAAAAAATACAGTGTGCAGATTCCTCAAGAACAAACCACGACAAGCAGACCAAACACAGCCAGAAACCCTAACCACCTTACCATACATCAAAGAAGTTTCAGAAATAGCAGCCAGACTACTGAGACCCTTCGGAATCTTAGTAGCACACAAACCTACCAACACTCTCAAACAAACACTAACAAACTTTAAAGACCCAGTACAACCCATGGGCAAAACCAACGTCATCTACAAAATTCCATGCAAGGACTGCCACAAACACTACGTAGGTCAAACAGGAAGAAAGTTAGCCACCAGGATACATGAACATCAGCTAGCCACAAAAAACATAACCCTCTCTCCCTCGTAGCCCTACACACGGATGAAAAAAACCCACCATTTCGACTAGGACAACACAGCTATCCTGGGACAGGCTAAGCAAAGAATTCCGAGAGGCCTGGCACTCCAACCACAAAGCCAGAAACAAACACATAGATCTAGATGCCATCTATCAACCCCTCAGAAAATGAACAGGAAATGACATCACCACAAACCTAGGAACCCCATTCAGGAGAAAGATATAAATAGAAAGCAGGAGACAATAGCTTCGCTTCACTTGGAGGTCACCACTGACGATGTTACCGAGCCAGGTAATGATACGTCTGGATATCAAACCTACAGCTCAGTGAGCAAACCTACACCCTAAATCTCAACCTGAGCTACAAACCTTCACAAACCTTGCAATTTAATCCAAAGATAATGAGACTGAACATGTTGGAGAAAGGGGAGATGGCACCACAGTTCACCAACAGAGACCTGGAAGTCTTGGCAGATGGCATGATGCAGAGGAATGGTGTCCTCTTCCTGGAGGACCGGCCACCTGACTCTGCCAGCCTGAACCAAGGTTGCCACCTGGGTCAGTCTCATCTCCACATTGAAGGGTAACAGCCATCAGTGTAGGAAGAAGGTAAATTACTTCCTCCACTCAATCATAGCAAGTGCCACACTCTTCTCTCTGCTATCTCATACTCATTTGATTTCTAATACTGCACCTAACTCTCACCAAGGCTCATGCTCTGCCATTCTCACTGTTCCATACAACACCTCCCTTCCCTCATTCTCTCCCATCCACCCTGACCCCACCAACCTACCACACTACAAACTCTGCACATCCTCTGTGCTATATCCTTCATCCCTTGGTACATCTCATCATGTGCCCCATTCAAATCAACATGAACAGCCATGCCATCCACTGTAGTCTCGAACAGTGACCCCCATTTATTCAATATAGGACAAAACAGCATACAACAATGCAGACAGAGTTGTACAGATGGAGGAATTCCAGACATCCATGATCTCATTCGCTGTTTGGTTACAATTCTAGCCTTCACAGGAGAAGACTGGGACCACTCCTGTGGGGATGAAAAAACATTTATTTTCTGTCAAACAAGTAATTATCACACTCCATTCCACAGCAACTCTCACGATTCCACAGTCACACTCAATCATTGCATACCATTTCTACACATTCTCTCTTTGTCTTACAGATTCTGTTAGGCTAGCTACAATCTCAGACTCAGCTCTGAGGACAAAAGTATAGAGGCACCAGAAAAAAAACTATCAATAGCATGTATCCTGCATCCCTTAACAATCCACATACAGACACTTCACAGAGGAACTGTAAACATACAGTGTGCAGGTACAAGATCCAGTAGGCATTTCACTACAACAGCTCCACTGCTGGCCAAGGAAGAAACACGATTAAGCCACTTGCACTCAGAGGACTGCTGAAGACCAGTTATCTCCTCATCCACAGGTAGAGATAGCCTTGCAATGCAGACATTCAAGAACTTCATCCAAATGTGCAGGGTAGAGCAGCACTAGCAAACAGGTATGTGGGGCACAATGGTCCTCACTGCCCAGAAGCTACAACAATGCAGTGAATCATGTGACTACCTGTCTGCCTCCATGTGGAAAGGTTGATAGCTGCCATGAAAAATCAGATCCAACAACTCCAGAGGCCGCTGGAGATTCACACACATTTTCATTCCATCGCCTTACACATTGGTCACGAGAACTGAAGATTGGTGGCAAGATAAGGGAACCTTGACAACAGTCCAGGTGCCCATTCCTCTCAAGGAGACATGGTGGTGCAGGACACACCTGGCCAGAGACTGAACCACATGAACCTCATAAGTCTCCTCTCAGGACATTTTCCAAGGTGGTCAGGTTTTCCACTCCCACACTACATGCCCCTTTCAAATTCATGGAAATTCAAAATGAGGAAGATCAATTTGCCTCCAGCAAGACTCCCATGTCAAGACTAATTCATTTGTGGCATGTGGGCTTCACTGATAAGCCAGCATTTATTGGTTGTTCCCTAGTTGCCCTTGAAAAGGTGATGGTGAGCTGCTTTCTGAATGCAAAACCCACAAGGTTGCCCCACCAAACTTCCAGGTTCAACAGGCTCAACATCTGAGCAAATTCCCCCATTCTAACTGCAAAATCAAGAATTATACTAAGATGTGGTGGGAAGGAAGAAAATTTATCGAGGGCACTTTGATGTGATGGGAGAAAAAGGTTTGTATTTGACTGAGTTTATGCATAAATGCTCCTTCTGTTAACTTTCATATGTTTGAGAATCTCTTTAGGTGCTAGATGCATCTTCTGACCATCCAGCAGCCCATCATAGTCACATGAGGCTCCATGATGGAGGTCAGCACTGACAGCCTACTATCTGACTGCGATCTGGAAGCAGGAGGAACAATGTGTACACATGGCATTAGGTCATGGTGATACCTTTGTCCTTCCACATCCAACATTTGTAATGTTCAGCTCCCTCTATATGCTAAGGTGTAGCTGTTAAAGAGTTGCCCAGCAATGGCAACTGCTGTAGCATAGTCAGCAAATAGGAAGTCTGGATGCCTATGTGGGGACTATTGTATGGGCCTGTGACTAATTTTCTTTTCCCCTGACAGCCCTGAGATTGGTGTTTGCAGCAGTGTCCTCCCTTGGAGTTGATTCACTTGCCTCACCAATTTCAAATGCAGTCGCAGCCATTTTCAGCCTTGTTGTACTTTTGATTTTCATCATGACAGAAGGTGACAATGGCAGCCCTTCAGCCATTGGCTTCAAACCGAAGTCTGAATATACTGGCAATTCCCCTAAATATCCATATCCTCTTTCTAGAGCTCATCCTATAAATCCAACAGGATTCAAACTTACCCAGATCTCCAACCAACATGACTAGATGTTCTTACACATATTTTCCAGCTAGTCCCTAGAATATGGGGTGACCATACCTGTTGTGGTCACTCACTACCCACCTCCTCACTATCTGTGAACGTCTTATCTGATTCTACCACACATTTCGCCATGGCCCACATTGCTCACACCCCATAACATATAACCCAATGTTTGCCACAAAACTAATTTTATTCAGTTGTCTTAAATGGTTTTCAAAGTTACCACTCGCAGGAGTATGTACCCTTCTGTAGCCATTTACCATGTAGATTGTTATACATGGGATATTCAGTACTATCACCAAAGTAACTTAAAAGCTTTTCTTGCAGGTAACCATGTTAATAATAAAATGGGGGTGGCTTACAGATGTTTCAGTTTGTCTCAGTTACATGTGCCTTGAACAGGCATTTTTTTTTTCTGTGTTGTCATGCCACTATTACAATTTAAGCAGTGGGCAGATTGTAACTGGTGCATTTGATTATTCGATGCTTACCGCATAATCCTAGACCTGATTCAAGCATAAAGTGTTAACATCCAAAATCAATTCCCATTCATTTCCAAACTATGAAATTATTGCTTTGAAATTTCAAAACTTCACTGAAGTATTTGAATCTGAGCACCAAATACAGTTTAACCATTGACCTACAATCACATAACTGGAGTCAAGGCCATTGGCACAATTGCTAATATACAAATAATTGGAGAACAAAATATAATCATAATCACTGAATGCAGGCTCTACAATGTAGGATTTAACTGTTGCATTAAAAACATATTGACAGCCTGCCTTTTACTGAAAAATAATTCTTAGCCAGAATGCAGCTTTTAGGAGAGGGCAAGAAAAGGATTTCAACTCCTGGACTAGGACTTGTAGTTAATATTGGAATAATGTTATGCTAATGTAAATTATAATTTAACAATTCTGTGCATGTGTCAGTGCCAAAATGCAATCTTGCGATGAAAATAATCCTTTAAACGCATCAAGAAAAACCACATTTACCGTAAACAGCTAAACAAAATTAACAGTCTGAGAATGGTGTTAGTTAGTTAAAATACAAAGTTATTTTACAAGTGGAGATGTATAATTTGTATCATTTACTGAGAATAAATGGTATCTACTTTTGCTAAATGTAATACATACACAAAAATATATTATAGATTAGGTTTCAATTGCAATAAAGCATAATAATTATCTATCCAGTGTTCATTGACAATTGTATGGATAAATCAATGAAATCCTATTGAAAGGACATTTGCCCTTGCAAATAAAAATAAAGAATTAATGCAGATACTGGAAATCTGAAACGAAAACAACAGTCTGAGCAAAGCTCACTGGATTCAAATGTTAACACTGTTTCTCTCTCTACAGATGCTGCCAGCTGTCTTTTTCCAGCAATTTCTTCTTTTCTTTAATTTACGCTCATAGAGTGCCTTTCATGACCTCAGGATAATCAAAAGCACTTTGAAGTACTTTTGAAGCACACGCCAATGAAGTACTTTTTGAAATGTAGTCAAGTTTTATTGTAGGTTATGTAAGAACCAAACTGCACATAGCAAGTGCTTACAAACAGCAATGTGCTAATGATCAAATCATTTTATTTTTACTGATGTTGACAGAACATAAATATTGGCCAGGTCACCACCAGATTATTTCCTCCCACTTTTCAAAATAGTACCATTGAACTTTTACATCCACTTGAGAAGGATAATAAATCCTTTGTTTCGTATTTCACCAAAAACAAATGCCTGTAACTGTGTAGAAGTACTACACTAGAATGTGAGCTTCGAATAATGTGCTGATGACTCTAGATTTGGACTCGAACCTACTAACAATACCAAAGTCAAGATTATTGGTTTGACACGTTTTAGAAAGTTTACCAGTTCTGAAGGGCCTATGCCCGAAACGTTGATTCTCCTGCTCCTCGGATGCTGCCTGACTAGTTGTGTTTTTCCAGCATCACATACTTCGACTCTGATCTCTAGCATATGTACACCTTATTTTCTCCAACAATTTTCCAGCAAATTTCAACAACTTGCTTGGACATTTCATTCCAAAGAAAGTTCTCCTACCATTTTTGGAATTCCTAAGTCTCGTGCCCTAGCGAGTTTTGAGAAGGTTTGTAGCTCAGGTTGAGGTTCTGGATGTGGTTTGCTCGCTGAACTGGAAGCTCCTTCCTAACTGCTAATAGATGCTGCATGTTAACCTTATAAGGATCTGAACTAGGGCTCCTCAGTCCTTTTGTGCTTCAGATTTCAAAGCATTTCCCTATTTAGAGAATAGTCTATGCCTCTATTATTCCTACCAAAGTGCGTAAACCTCACACCTTCCCACATTATATTCCACCTGTTACCTTCTTGTACACTTTTCTAGCCTGTCATCTGCAGTCTCCTCAACCCTACCCATCCTCCACATATCTTTGTGTCATCTGTAAACTTGGCAACAGTGTCCTCAGTTCCTTCATCCAAATCAGTAATGTATAACGTTGTGGTCCCAAGACTGACCCCTGAAAAATTCCATTAGTCACTGACTGCCATCCTGAAAAATATCCTCTTATCCCACTCTCTGCCTTCTGTCAGTCAGCCAATTTTCTATTCATGCTAATATCTTGCCCCTAACATCACGGGCTCTTGTTATATGTAGCATCATTCTGTGTGGCACTTTGTCGAAGGCCTTTTAGAAATCCAAACAGGTCAGGTCCATTGCCTCTGCTTTGTCTTATTTGCTCATCACTTCCTCAAGGAATTTTAACAGAACTGTCAGGCATGACCTTCCTTTGATAAAGCCATGCTGACTCAACCCTATTTTACCAAGCACTTCCAATGTCCAAGGGTCCAAGTCCACCCTTACCTCTCTCTTGCCTTTTGTATATTTAAAAAAACACATGGAATCTTAGAGTCATACAGCATGGAAACAGATTCTTTAGTCCAAGCAGATTAGAATGGTGCTGGAAAAACACAGCAAGTCAGGCAGCATCCGAGGAGCAGGAAAATTGACGTTTCGGGCAAAAGCCCTTCATCAGGAATGAAGACAGGGAGCCTCCGGGGTGGAGAGATAAATGAGGGTGGGGGGGATGGACTGGAGCAAAGGTAGACAAGAGTACAATAGGTGGATGGAGGTCAGGATGAAGATAGTCCACATTGATGCCCTGGGGTTGAGGCGTTCCCAGGCGGAAGATGAGACGTTCTTCCTCCAGGCATCTGGTGGTGAGGGAGTGGCGATGGAGGAGGCCCAGGACCTTCATTTCCTCAGCAAATTGGGAGGGGGAGTTGAAATGTGGGCCACAGGGTTGGGGTTGATTGGTCTGGGTGTTCTGGAGATGTTCCCTGAAGCACTCTGCTAGGAGGCGTCCAGTCTCCCCAATGTAGAGGAGATCGCATCAGGAGCAACGGATACAATAAATGATATTGGTGGATGTGCAGGTGAAACTTTGATGGAAATGGAAGGCTCCTTTTGGGCGTTGGATGGAGGTGAGGCAGGAGGTGTGAGCACAGGTTTTGCAATTCCTGCAGTGGCAGGGGAAATTGCCACGAGGGGAAGGTGAGTTGTTGGGAGGGCATGAACCTGACCAGGTAGTCACGGAGGGAATGGTCTTTACGGAAAATGGAAAGGGGTGGGAAGGGAAATATATCCTTGGTGGTGGGGTCTGTTTGAAGGTGGCGGAAACGTCGGCAGATGATGCGGTTTATGCAAAGGTTGGTAGGGTGGAAGGTGAGGACTGGGGTGTGTATCCTTCTTACAGTTGTAGGGGTGGGGTTTCAGGGCAGAATTGCAGGATGTAGATGAGATGCATTGGAGGGCACCTTCAACTACGTGGGAAGGGAAATTGTGGTCTTTAAAGAAGGAGGCCATCTAGTGTGTTCTGTGGTAGAACTGGTCCTCCTGGGAGCAGATACGGCGGAGGCAGAGGAATTAGGAATATGTGACAGCATTTTTGCAGAAGGTAGGGTGGGAAGAGGAACAAAGTGAGTGAAATGGCTTCCTTTTGTGATGGAACACCTACAAGTGAGACGTCAGACAGTTCTTCATTATGAATCTGAATCTTACGGAGTGATAATTAAGTGTTTCTTCAGAGACATTCGGTTTACTCACTCCCTAGAAGATTCAGCATTGCCTGTTTCTAATTGGACCAAGAACATACTGATCAAGGAAGCTCTCCTGAACTCATTTCATAAATTCCTCCCCCTGCTTACCCTACACTGCAACAAAATTTGAACAAATATTTGGATAGGAAAATTGAAGCAAATTACTGCACGAAGTGCTGGAGAACTCAGTTGGTTTGATAACATCCGTGGCTACAGAAGAAAAGTTAATGCTTTCAGTCTGATGCAACTTTTCTTTGAACTTATGGCCTCACTATTTGAATGCCTCAAGAATACCCAAATAGTGTAATCTTGCTCTTTTTGAATGAATGATGATTTATTGCCACTTGCACTCTATAATGAACAACATAGTAAAATGCAGTGAAAAGCTTCAGCTGACGTCACAATCTGGCACCATTTAGAATAGTTTAAGAATAAGCAGATATAGCTGAAAAAGAGCTCATCTTTGATCCTCTGCTTCTGCCCTGGGTCCTGAGCCACCTGACTAATGACACCTGTATCACCACTCCTCTGACGGACCTATCAACGTCATGGTTGCCACACTTCAGGCACCATCTTTTTGTTACTGGGCCCACCTTGTTGACAGGCCACCAATGCCAGGTCCCATGCTAGAGCCACAGTCACTCCACAATTAGGAGCCCCAGTTCTGCGGCCAACTTGCCAATAATGAAGAGACCCCACTCCAGACCTACCACAACTAGGAGTCCCTGGCTTCACTGTCAGGACAGGCCACCGCCTCACTAAGAGTCCTGCTCAGGCTGCCCTCCTCAACTATGCCACCTTCTCTGCGCTCGGCAGGAAGATGAAGAAAAAGAAAAAGAAAGAAGGCAAAAAGGGTAAGGAAAGAAGGGAAAAAACAGGAGGAGGTCTACAACGGATGGGTCCTTTCTGTCTTTGCAACCACAAGCTCAGCTCCTGTTTTCAACATAGCAATTTCTTTGCCAATCAGTACTCCAGCCCATCTCCCAATGCTGTTTCTCCTTTTGTTTGAAAATGTTATATCCTTCGGTATTACCAGTATTCTCTACTTTTAAGCCTGGTTCCCTATTGGCACCCAATCATTTCCCATTGTGGAGGTATATTCATCAAATCTAAGGTTGGATTGACAAACGTAACAAATTGCAAATATGTTGCATTTTGTAGCTTCAAGCAAAGCACAGCTAAACCCAAAACTCTATGACTTGTCAAACTGTATAATCGATTTGTTGTGTATCTCATTGAAAATCAGAGGAAATTCCAAATCATTAAAACCCAAGTGTTCAATTTCTCTGCTTCAACCTATGTCCATATTTATTCTGGAAACTGACTCTGTAAATTTGTCTCAGCCTCAATATTATCACTGGTATGATAGTGTATTTGCAGAATTTATTATATATGTAAACTTGAAATTTATATTAGATTTTAATGTGTTATTTTAGACATGGAGACTAAACACCTAAATAAAACCTATGCTTTAAAGCTCAGAGTGACATTGCTTGTTGACTTGTCTTCTTCCTTACAATTACACTTTCACTTACAATTCAAGCATTTGGAGATTAGAACCACAGAAAATTTACAGCACAGAAAGAGCCCATTCAGCCCAACGTGTCTGCAACATCTGAATGAACTTGATGCAAAGCCTGATTTCAGACACTAAATAAATAACCTTGTTTAACACCAACATTTAGTACTGAGTGAGTTCTGAGTTGTCTGAGAAACTATCCCTCAAATGAGATACCAATCTGAGGCCATACTTCTGTCATAGGAGTTCAGGTTTATGGCAAAGCTTCTGTGGAACTGTGAAGTACAGAAAGTTCTCCCAGTTTCCAGGTCCACATTAATCCTAAATCCATTGTTACCAAAAACAAATTAATTGGAGATACGGAGGCAAAGTCCTATTTTAACGTTGAGGATGCTGTTCACCATGTTGCATGGGGTTACAAGGTAAAGATAAAGTCTGCACAGTCCAACTAGAAAGAGATGACTGGTGATTGAGTTTAACTTCAGGGTCACCAGGCCTCAGATGAGAGGAGAGGTTGAGAAGCAGAGTTCTTCATGGTAACCTCAGCTAGTGTGTGAATTGAAACCATGTTGTTGGCATCACTCTGCATTTCAAACCAACTGTCCAGCCAACTGAGCGGATTGACCCAATTATTGCCAAGCTAAATAGGACAGGTTCAAAATAGATCCAGTGAATCAAAAGTGAGCATCCATAATATATTACAGACCATCAGCAAAAGCATAACCTTGGATTACAGTATATCATTCCCTCTATCATCTTCATGTAACCAATGGTTCAATCCTAGTTTAATAAGGAGTGTAGTATAGTATGTTAGCAAACTCTACCAGAATATTTAAAAATTATGTGAACACCTGATGAAGGTGCAACAATATTCTTGCCAACAGCTGACGAATATGGTTTAGACTATGCTGGTGACATGAAAGACCACAGAATCAACAGATCACACTAGGAGTTCTGCCCATCAATTGTAAACAGCAGCGGAAACGACAACAACTATCCAGGAGTAGAGATTACACAAACATACTTATTTTCAAGAACTGGGTACCTAAAAGAAAAGGTTGACTCATTTGTAACTATCTTCAGCCAGAAGTACTGAATGAATAATCTTGCTAAGATCCCTACTATCACAGATGTCAATCGTCAGACAAATTAATTAATTCATCTTGATATCAATAAAAGGTTAAATGGTATGGGCCCCGACAACATCCTGCCAATTGTGGAGTATCTGTGTGTAAAACAAGTTGCAACATTATCTAAGTTTTGCAGTGTAGTTACAACAATGATATTTACCCAACAGTGTAGAAAATGTCCTAGATTTGTCCTATTTAAAAAAAGCAGAACAAATCTAAGTCAGCCAGTTTGTGTCCTATAAATCTGATCTCAAACATCAATAAAATGACTGAGGTTGTCATCAACAAAGCTGTTTAGCAGCACTTACTCAATAACTGACTGTTCACCAATGTTAATTTGGTTTCTGTCTTGTTTCTTGGCTTCAGGTTTCATTAAACTCTTGATCTAAACATGGACTTTACAGCTGAATTCCAGAGGTGAGAAGAGAGTGTCCGAAATCAACGCAATATTTGATTAAGTGTGGCAGCCAAGGAGCCAAATCAAAGTCAATAAGATTCAAAGAAAATGATAATAGAGGTTATTGGAGCTAATTCACTTCACCCCTAAGGACATCACTGCATGTGGCCTTCAAAGAAATGTCCTAGGTCCAACTTTTAGCTGCTTCATCAACAAATGTCTGTCTATTTAAAAGGTCAGAAGTGGGTAAGTTCAACCATAATTGCATAGCGCTCACTACCCCTAGCAATTGCTCAGTTACTGTGGTTGCCCATGTTAGTTTGCAACAAATTCTGGACAACAGTTAGGCTTGAGCTAAGTGGCAAGTAATGATCACGCTGCACAATTGTCCAGCAATGACCATTCAAAAAAACAGAGAATCTAACCACCTCCTCTTGATACATAAACTTTGCTGAACCCCCATGATCAAATTAACCAAACCTGCCATACAAAGACTGTGTCTACAACCCCAAATTCTACACAAGTATTTCACTTGCTCGCTTCTCAAAGCAGTCAATATGCTGCAAGGTTTGGTGTGTGTCATAGAGTCATACAGCATGGAAATAAGTCCCTCAGCCCAACTCAACCATGCCGACCAATTTCCTAAACTGAATTAGTCCCATTTGTTTGCATTTGGCCCATATCTCTCCAAACCTTTGGAATCCATCTAACTGTCCAAATGTCCTTTAAATGTTCTAATTTTTCCCGACACTTTAACTTCCTGTGGTAGCTCATTCTATATACACACCAACCCGTGTGTGAAAAATTTGCCCCTCAGGTCAGTTTTAAAATTTTCTTCTCTCATGGGGACCTACGCCCTCTAGTTTTGGACTCCCTTACCCTGGAGAAAAGACCTTGGCTATTTACCTTATCTATGCCCCTCATGATTTTATAAACTGCTATAAAGGTCACCCTTCAGACTTTACACTCCAGGGAAAAAAGTCTCACTCTACCCAGACTCTCCTTATAACTTAAATCTTCCAGCCTCGGTAACACCCTTATAAATCATTTTTGTACCCTTTCCAATTTAATAACATCATTCCTATAGCAAACGACCAGAATTGTATGCAGTACCCCAAATATGGCCTTAGCAATGTCTTGTACAGCTATGACATGACATCCCAACTCCTGTACTCAATGCTCTGATCGCTGATGACAAGTCTGCCAACTGCCTTCTTCACCACCCAACCTGCAACAGCACTTTCAAGGAACTATGTACCTATACTCCCCACATATGTACTATTAACTGTGTAAATCCTACCTGGCTAGTCTTACCAAAATGCAAACACCTTGCAATTGTCTGAATGGAACTCCATTTGTCATTTCTTGGCCCACAGGTCCAGTTGATCAAGATCCATTGAACTTTCTGTCATTCCACTATACTAACAATTTTCGTGTCATCCACAAACTCAATAACCATGTCACCTATATTCTCACCCAAACTGTTTATATAGATGATGAACAACACTGGACATGGGATCAATCCTTGCAGCACACTACTAGTCACAGACCTCCAACCTCTACAATAACCCTCTACCACCACCCTCTGTCTCCTATCATCAAGCCAATTTTGTATCCAGTTGGCTACCTCCCCCTGGATCCCAAGTGCTCAAACCTTACTACCCAGTCTATGATATAGACCTATGTTGAAGGCTATGCTGAAGCCTACAATGACAACATCTACCACTCTGCCTTCATCTATCTCCTTGGTCACCTCTTCAAAAAACTCAATCAAATTTGACAGACACAATTTCCCATGCTGAATATCCCTGATCAGTCCTTGTCTTTCCAAATGTGTGTAGATCTTGTCTTTCAGAATCCCCTCCAACAACTTATTCACTACAGACATTAGGCTAACCAGTCTGCAGTTCCCTGTCTTTTCCTTGTTGCCTTTCTTAAATAATGGCACAACATTAGCCACTCTCCAGTCTTCCCACACTTCACATGTGGCTGTCGATGATACAAATATCTCTGTTGGGGCCTTGCAATTTCATTCCTAGCTTCTCACAATAACCTAGGATACACTTGATCAGATCCCAGTGATTTATCTACCTTTATATGTTTTAAGACCTTCAGCACTTCCTCTTCCATAGGATGGACTCTCACTATTTATTTCATTCAAGAAATATTCATTTCGGATCTCATCCATCTCCTGTGGCTCCATACATAGTAAACCTCATTGAGCTTTAAGGAGCCCTATTCTCTCCCTAGTTACTTGCTTGCCTTTAAAATACTTGAAGAATTTCTTTGGATTCTCCTTTACATTATCTGCCAAAGCTATCTTATTTCCCTTTTTTGCCCTCCTAATTTTCCTCTTAAGTGTATTCCTACACCCCCTATGCTCCTTAAGGGATTTACTTGAATACTTGGCATTTTCCTCATCCTTTTTCTTGACTAGAGTCTTAATATCTCTCATCGTCCAGTGTTCGCTATTCCTGCCAGCCTTGTCTCTCATACTAATAGGCACATGCTGGCCCTGAACTCTTTGTTATCTCACTTTTTAAAAGCCTCCCATTTGCCAGCTATCCCTGTACCTGCAAACAGCCTCCTCCAATCTAGTTTTGAAATTTCCTGTCTAATACCATCAAAATTGGCCTTGTCCAAATTTAGAATTTTAATTGTTGGACGAAACTTATCTTTATCCATCACTATTTTGACATTAATAGAATTATTGTCACTGGTCCCAAACTGCTTCCCAACTAACACCTTAGTCACTTGCCCTACCTTATTTCCTTAAGAGGAGGTTTGTCCCTTCTCTAGTAGGGTCATCTACATATTGATTGAGAAAGTTTTCTTGATCACACTTAAACTCCTCCCCATCCAATCCCTTAACATGATAGCAATCCCAGTCTATATTTAGAAAATTAAAATCCTCTACAACTCTATTTTCTTACCTGTGATCTCCCTACATATTCGTTCCTCAATTTCCCACTAATTATTGGGGGCCTAACGTACAATCCCACCAAAGTGATCACCCCATTCTTATTTCTTAATTCCACCCATTTGGCTTTACTGGATAATCCCTCAGGAATATCCTAAGTACTGCTGTGATGCTTTCCCTAATTAAATACACACTGCCTCTCCCTTTCCTCCCCTTCGATCCCTCTTATAGCATCTGTACCCTGGAATATTGAGCTGTCAGTCCTGTCCGTCCCTCAGCTATTTTTCTGAAGTAGCTATTATTCCAAGTACTATGTTCACATCCATGCCCTGAGTTCATCTGCCTTACCACTGAGGCCTTTTGCATTGAAATAAATGAAGTTTAATACATCAGGATTGCCTCATTCCTTGCCATGCTCTTGCCTGCCTTGACTACTTAACTTGCTCTTTTTAACTTCTGCATGAGCCTGAATTTGTTTTTTGTCTCACTACTGTTTAAGGTCCCACCCTAAATCCTAGGTATGATGAAATATTCTCTAATTGCCTGGATAGATGCAGCTCCAACAACTTCAAGAGGCTTGGCATCATTCATGCCAAACAAATCACCTGATCAATGCTTATGTCCTATATTACACATTGACTCTCATCAATGGAATAAGGTTATTACGTGTGAAAATTATGTGCTATCTGCTATGTGCTATTTCAATAGGACAGTCTAAACCATAACCTCTATCACCTAGCGGGACAAGGAATGCAAGTGCCTGGGAACTATTTGCAAGCTCACCCAGAAGCCACACAACATCCTGACACAGAATAATGTCACTGTTCCTTCACAGTTTCAGGATCAATCCTGAAACTTCCTCACCCTAACTTGTATGTTGTGTACAGGCACCAAATGGGGCTACAGTGTTTCAAGAAAGTGGCTGATCGCGGTCTACTCAGGAGCAATTAAAGATGAGCAGCAAATGCTGGACTTGCAAGAGATGCCCCATCCTAAAAACCACCAAAACAAACTCTCTATATTGTTGGATATGGTCATTGCCTGACTGACTTGGGTGATGCAGATGTTACTTGTCACTCATAACTCAAGCCTGGATGTTGTCCAGGTCTTGCTGCATATAGACATAACTGCTTCAATATCTGAGAAGTTATGAACAGAGCCAAACATTGCACAACCATCAACAAATATAGTTGTGTGTAGGACACTACCCTGCGAAACTCCAGCACTGATGTCTTGGGGTTGACACGATTGCCTTCTAACAATCACAAACATAAGTATGTAACTTAGCTCACTGAGCTTGAAGGTTTGTTTTCAGACATTGTGTCTCCATACTAGGTAACATCATCAGTGAGAGTCTCCAGTGAAGCACTGGTGGTACGCCCCGCCTCTCTATAGGTCTTGGTTTCTCAGCGAGCTAACTTACATGCTAATCATCAACCTGAGCTACAAATCTCAAAAATTGCGAATTACAAACATCTTTGCGCAAGATATGACTCCAACTAGCAGAGACTTTTCTCCCTGATTCCCACTGACTCTAGTTTTGGTAGGACTTTGGCCTTGAACCCATGCTTGGTCAACTGCTGCTTTTATGTCAGGGGTTTAACTCTCAGCTCACCTCCATTAAATTATCCCTTAGTATCCTTTGTAGCAAGAAGGACCATAGTTGCTCCATCATAATTAATTGCTAAAATTTCTTTTTCTAAATTATTTACATCCAATACGTGTACTTATATATTTCATGACAATGCTTCAAAGTGCTTTGCCACCAATGAACTACCTTTTGAAGCGTAACCACTACTGTAATATATGAAACATGATAGCTAATTTGCATCCAGAAAACACCCACAAATGGTAATGTAGTAAAGAATAGGTAGTCTAAATTTGATGTGATGGTGATTAGCCAAAACACTGGAGATAATGCTTGTGTTCCTCTTTGAACTATTACCTTAGGATTATTCATATCCACTCCTGTAGACCGTGAGGTATTAGTTTAATGTATTGTCCAAAAGTTGGCACTGCTGACAATGCAATGCACCCTCAGTTCTCGATCACAGTGTCAGCTTTGATGCTTGTGCTCAACTCCTGGAACCATTATGGTAAGTCTTCTCTGCATTACATCAAGGAGACCATACCACCTCTCCCCAGCACTTCCATCTTATTCTTTCTAACATAGGATGGCCAGTAATGAATACAATATTTTGGCTGTGAGCTCATCAAAAGTTTACGTAGGTTCAGTGCTATTTTCCTGATTTTATGTTTAATAATTCCTTTTATGAAACCCATAAGCTGTTCCCATTCCAGCATGGAAGCTGGCATCATGAAAGCTCAAGTGTAAATGAACTAAGTGTCAGTGAAGAGTAAGACTGATGATGTGTCTTCCATCTCATAATTGACTTTTTAATCACTTTAGGAACTTACCTGATAGATTGAAGGGGGTTCCCAGCTTGTTTTAATTCGGCTCACAGAAATTCAGTAAAATACAGGATATTGTCAGGATCTTGATCTTGACTCAATGTAATTTATAAGAGGATTTAACTTACCACATGGATGCAAACATTGGGAAAGTTCACGCATTTGGTAATTGGTAATGAAAAGGGCGCATTAAAGTAATCATAAAGATGCTGAGATTTGCCTTGGGCCATGAAAACCTTACATGAGGTATATCTTCAACAATTTGCTTTGTTTTTGCTGCACTGAAGCCAACAGCAGAGTGGAAAATAGGCTGCCAATTCAATATTGACCATATGCCACTACCATCCAAGGTGACTTTCATCTCCAAAGATTGAAAAAATCTGTAAAGGCTTCATGATTGTGAGCTCGAAATTAAGAATTAAAACTCCATTAAAAGTACCAAAAACAAGAGTTAACTCAACCCTAACCTGTTAAAATCTCTTCCTCCCCCCCCACCACCATGATGTCAGAACTGGCAGGTTATGAAACTAGGCAGCATGACGTGACAATAATTGGCACAGCATATATTAAACATGTCAACCTAACAGAAATCCCACTCTCCCAACCTCTTCATTCCATCGACAAAAAGATAAAGCAATTATTGATAAAAAATGATAGCATTTATATGAAAGCTAATACAGTAGCTGATGTTGTCATTTGAGACAAGAAAATAAAAGCACTTACATAAATGTTAACAAAACCATATAAGCTGATATTGTGCATAATTAAACACAGTGGATGAAATTGATCTTCAGAGAAACTGCAAAATAGGTGAGGGCAAACCATTTGAAAGTCAATTAAAAGGAATATTAGGCACAGACTAAAACAGGTTTTTGTTATGCTTTTACACTTCCATGCTTTCATTGAAGGCCACTTTCACTCCCAATTCCTCCAAAGCTTCAGAACATCAATAAGTCACAGTAATATTTCAGCAATTTTTAGGTGGCTTTCAGTTAATGCGATACGTTTTTATACATATTAGAATTATTAAACATCACGGATATCCTTTCATTACTATTGAGGAATATATGTATAACTACAAACAAAAACTGATCTGTACTAATGACCATCATTCATTCTTCACTGCATGAGAAATAACAATTATAGACAGTAAAGCTCCAAGGAAAATTAGAAGTATTTAAATGAGCATTGTAATAACGACAATAAAAAGAAATGTTTAACATATCTACTATATTTAGTGCAACGGTGAGATTCCCTAGCTCGTAAAGTGATTTAAAATCAAGAAATGTAAACATTTGTTGAAACTTGGAGAGCTATTTTGAAATTAAATTTAATATAAATTCATGAATTCTCCAATTTGCATTGATTGGATGAAATCAAAATTTAAAAATTTATCAAAATACTTGTCTTTTACCTTTTAGCACAATGCAATTTAAGCAGAGTTTCATTTAATTGGGGTTCAATTAAACTTATTTTAATGAAATATAAGCAGTCTATTCCATCGTGTTTTCTTGAAAAGGCATCACTGTGCCATAGATTCCAGATTCTTCAAGTAGCTAATTATGAAAACCAAAACTATTCACAATTCTTTTCTGTACCTGCTCATACCAGCTGCTGCGAGATGGACAAGCATATTCAGGCCACCAATCATAGTTAACACTTCTCATCTTAGAGATGCTTTTGCTGGGGCTTTTCAGGGCACGTAGTATCGTAAACTTGGTCCGATTTTGTGCTGTAGTGACATCTGTAGTTGGTAAGGTCTCAGTACTGCAATAGTATTCTTCTGGTTCATGACCCCAGCCACAGGAGCAATGCGGTTCACTCACAAACATTGACATGGTTCTTATAGCTCTTAAGCTATCTGGGCCTCTGCAGCAACTGTGATGCTTACTTAGATAAGTTGTCATTCTGTCACTATCAGCTTTCTAGCTAGCTTGAAAAATATGTTGTACATGAGGATCAGAATCCTCGTACCTACTCTTCACTAGTTTTACTGCTATTACAGTGAGGGAGAAAAGCAGCAGCTACACAGTATTATCTCCTGCCTCTGAGCTCTTCAAAGACAGATGATTCAACATAGAGCAACTTGACAGCATCCTTGCTCTAGGCAGAAGCAATCAATGCACTCTTCACCCAGTTACAAAAGTGCATGCTACAGTACCAGTCTTTCTGAAGAGAAGCATGTTAAACTGCACTATTCAATGATTTAAGAAAGTTGAATAAGTTGTTTTATGCTAAACAAACCAATAAACAAAATCTGGGATTAGAATACATGAACCTAAAAGTGTTATTTTGGATAAAGAAACAATTAAGTGATGCAAGGCTTAGTTGTAATTTCAAAACAGAATTTGAAACTGATTTGAACTAGATTCTGCATTTGATTAATACAGTCTATTTTGAAATGAGTTACTCTATATAACTAGAATAAAAAGTCTGAAACAGCATTTAAATGTTTCCATTAATTCTACAAAATTTTTTAACCATCCCTCATTTTTTACTTGAGAAATAACAAAAATAGGCAGTAAAGCTAGGAGGGAAAATTAAAGACACAATGCATTTGAAATTAGAATCAAGAGACACATTATAATCAACATCAAATGTGTTAATAGCTCTATTAATAGAAAATTATACCAAAAACAAATACCTTGACTGTTGTTTCAGTTTTTGTAAATACTTCTAACTAAATGCTTCCATGATAGCTAGTGCTACGTATGGAGTAAAGAGATGATACAGTAATAATAACAAACTGTAATGCCATGTCTGATTTGTTAACTCTCAATGATCCCAACTTTCTTTAGAGTAACTTGAGAAAAATCAAGATAAGTGAGTGTGCAAAACATAATCCTGAACCAATTTAATCCAAGACATTTCTTTGATGACAGAAAGAAAGAGTACAAAAACTGCTGTTGAAACACTGAATGCTGACCTCAGAAAGCAACCTTAGCCAATACACCAGCCCTAAAGTTTGTTCCTACAGGCATTGCTGACAAGTCCCAAATTTGTTAACGATCCCTTAGAGAAGGATTCGTGTTGATCCATCTCCTTGAAACATTTCAGTCCTGGTGGTGAATCTACGTCCAACGTGCTGTTAGGGACGAAATTTAATGTTATTGGTCCATTACAGTATGAGAATGGCATTGTAGTTCCCAGTCAGGATGGTTGGGGCTAGACAGAAATATTTGGGTATAGTTGATAAAAAGAAATGCTGTTGATGCTTTCATCCTATACTTATCATGCCAGATTCAAGAATGACAAATTCTAAGGAGACCAACAATTCATATTCCATGGGAAAAGGATACTGATTGGTTGAGGTATTGGTATAGAGAATGTTGGCAGATTAGACATTATACCTGAGTCTTTGGTGATGATTGGAGGGATAAGAATGAAAGGAGGAAAGCACATTCCTACTCATTTGGATGATGTTCAACAGAGGGTTAGAGGAAGATGGGGTGGTTTACAGGGTCAAAAGCTTAGTTTTTCCAGTTGTGTTCTCAAAGCTCCAGATGTATGTAGCACAGAAGAATAGGACAAGAATACCTGCTAATTATAATCGTCTGTACTTCTTTTTATTGAGACAATTAAAGTAGCTCTAGTTAACTTGGTCACAATTTTTAAAATGCTAATGTTTCTACATCCCTAAAACTTTCAGTGCATGAAGAATAGATATTTTGTTGTAACATAGCATTTTGCTTTCTAATTTAGATATCCATAATCCTCAAAACAATGTCACAGTTTATATTATCTTGTCCCTGTTGGTGAATCTCATGCCACTTATCAAAAGGTATTTTTATAGTAAGGTAACCTAACCATATAACTACGATACCACCTTGTGGTCTGAATGTAACATCTACATATTTTTCACAAAGTACCCTGTGTCTCTCGATCAGCTGGAAGTAGATCAAGGAAAAAGTTTGTAAGATAAGACTAAAGACAAAAAAAAGTATAGTTTTATTTCATACTCAGTTATAGACAGGTGATTGACAAAACAGATCTTCATCTGACAATACTAAAATAAATTAACATACAATGCTTACCCCATATCAGTTTCTTGCTTGACCTCAATTAAACAACTCCTACTTTCCAACATCCTCCTTCTGTGCTTTGCCAAAAGCCTGTTCTTGTAGTTTCCTGTTTAAATGCTGTGTGAGTGATTTCCTATCTGTTTGTCTCTATTTTTATCTCCACATTCACAGCCAGAAGGGATGGCCTGCCATTCTTTGTTGAGACCTGGGAACAAACACTTTCTAACACAATGATTAAAAGTGTTTATCAATTTTGATAGGTTGATAAAGTGTTTAGTGTTTGGAGAAAACAACTTCAATACATTGATTATTATCATTCAAACCGTCATTTGACTAAATAATTTGTAAAATTTGCTTGAATAGATTTTACTGTAAGAATAATATTTGTAAGTAATTATTTTTCCCCTGCAGTAATTTGAATGAGGTTCTTTGTGGAGGCTGCATCTCACTGGCAGTTCTCTAGGTCTCCATGTTAGCCAACAGTCCCCTATACCTCAGGGCATGCTTCATGGACAGTGTTGGAAAAATGTGCCCAATAGGTTAGAGATTACAAAACACAGCTTGAAGTGAAATTGACAAACAGTTTATTGCAAGCAATATCGCTGGAGGAGAAATTAACACAGGCTGACAAAGAACTGACAGTCTGCACAGGTGGATCAGATGTCTCCTCCCAGAGCTGAGGATGAAACCAGTTTTACAGTAATGCTGCACAATGACACTGATTAAGAAATGGGAAACTACAATATTTCTGGAAATGGAGTAATTTAGTTGAATCAAATGAATGTCCTGTTCCTTCACACAGTGCAACATCCTGACAGTATCATGGTTTCATTCATCTTCACAGGTAGGTGTTAAAATCTTTTGTGAAGTGGTGGGGTGCTTCCATTTTCCTATCGTGCCTCTCTGTCTGTCCTGCTCTTTGTGTGGCTTTGGTATTGCTGGGTTGTGAAACTGCCCTTAGGGCTTTGAGATCTCTGTCATGTCCATGGGAACTTAAAGCTTATTCCATCGTCTGCGTGCTGTCTGACCTAGTTTGTGAGCTGCTCAGGAATTCTGGGTGCCCTGGTACAATTTGGCCAATTTGCTTTTGTGGGCCTATTGTGGGTCAGCAAATCTTTTCCCACAGACAGCTACGTTTCCTCTTAGGTTGGCATGTGACAAAGCACCAGCTTTTTCATATTATCATGACACATCTCATACTCACTGATAATACAGTTCACAACTTCAATACTGCACTTTGGAGGTTGTTGACACCTTATATTGCAGTTAGACATGCAGCGACAGGCACCTACCTCATATACCAGATCAGGGTGCATCTCAGACCTCTCAGTTCTGTGGCAACATACTACATCAATGTCACATGTCTCCAAGACAAGACCATGATATATTAGGAGCAGAAGCAAGCCATTCAAGCTAATCAAATCTGCTTGCCATTCAAAGAGCATACTTGCAGTAGAAGTCAAGGGACTGCTGTCAGTCAGGGATATCACCATTGTCAGTCAAAGATATCATCCCATCTCAATTCAGGATTTGGAGACGGTCAGTTAGCCAAATCAAAAGGAGTGTTGGGCAAACAGTAGTCTCTGTAATAGAAAATGTAGCCTCTGTAACTTCATTCTAGTAGCTGCAGTTACAATCACAGTCAATTGGACAGGTGATGATATATGCTGCCAATGTATTTACCACTTTAATATTCTATTTACAAATGAGGTGTCACCATTCCACCTATGTGCCCTCAGTAGCTTATCTTTTTTAATTCCCTTCCACTATATCAGTTTAAGGGCGATTCCTAGTTGGCAACATTTGACTTGGTTTACAGCTGTGCTTTAAATATAGCACTGATGCGAGGAAACTCGGGCCCTGGCCAGGGTGAGTACTTCCTCCACTGATGAGTGTAAGGCAGCATGAGAATGCACCATCGCAGCTTTGTGCACACTTAATGAGATCAGCAGTAGATGATTTAAATGAGATGTCTCTCAAAAGCTCATGGAGGGAAACTGTCCATGAAACTCCCAGAAATTGATACTTAGCCAATTTCTAATTTAGCTCATAATAAACATTGGCCAATGTCTTCAGCAGCGTGACTCAAGGGCTGGATTTTCCAAGGAGTGGTAATCTCTTGCATATATGGTGTCACGGTGAAAGGTAGCCAGATGAATAATAAATTATAAGGCCACCATTTTCTCTCTACTGCCTCACATTCAAAGGGCCAATACTCACTCTAGCTGCCACTGCTGACTGACTGCAGCAATACCCCTTGATTGACTGCAGACCCCTTTCACTCCACTAAGGACTGCTCCCTTTGATTTTCAGACATGGTCTTGGAGTTGCATGGAGCACATGCAATTTGCTTGCTGAATAAACTAGTTCCACAGCTACAGATCAGATGTTGATATAGCACTCTGCCCTCAGAGACAAATCCACCTAAATCTAACCGAAAGATTAACTTTGTTTTTTGTTAATTTGTTCAGGAGATGTTGGCTCAGCAAGCATTTATTACCTATCCCTAACTGCTACCATTCAGCCGATTAGTTTACTGAGCCATTTCAGAGGGCATTTAAGAATCAAAAACATTGCTATGGATCTGGAATCACATGTAGGTCAGAATCAAGTTACAATGGTGGACTATACTTCCCTAAAATACAAGAGTGATTCAGATGTGTTTGTACAACAATTGGTAGATTATATCAAATTCAAATTTCACCATCTGCCATGGT